>NC_082704.1:41189804-41489804 GCF_949987515.2 Delphinus delphis
TAAAATTATGAAGTTAATGGAAGATAATATAGGAGAATATCTTTGTGGCCTAGAATTGGACAAAAATTTCTTAAAACCTCAGAAATACATACCATACGGCAAAAAAGATGAATAGATTTTGTTATATAAAAATAAGAATTTCTATTCAATAAGGGACGCCATGAACAAAGTTAATAGAAGACAGATAGAAAAAAAGATATTTGCAATATTTTAAACTAACAAAGGATTAATATCTAGCATATGCACAGTACTCTTCAAATACAAGAGAAAAAGACAGAGACACACCACCCTAAATTGGCAAAATATATGAAAATTATACCTAGAGAAGAGGAAAACCAAAATGCTTAAAAATACATGGAGATGTTCAAACTCATTATTAATCAGATAATTGCTAATTAAAATATAATTATAAATACAGGTTTCCCCCACTGGCTAAAAGTAGAGTGTTTCATAAGCAGAAATGGTCTAAAGTGAAGAAACAATTACCTTAGGACACATCTTGCTAACGGATGCACAAAATAAATCGAGATAAAACACAGATGCTTACAGACACAGTTCACAGCTATGGTAGCTTGATGCTGAGTGTAGTTCCGGGAGAAGGAGCTTGATGGTGCTACTCCTGCTGCTCTGGATGCACGCTGCCTCTATAATGGCTTGCTGCAAAACAAACCCTGAACTGCTATTTTCACTTTTCTCCATTTTTCATAAAAGCAAAATCCTCTTCAGATTTCTTTCTGTTAGCAGAAAGAGCTACTAAGGTTAAGTCTTTCGTAAAAGTGAACTTTCAAAAAGCAGAGGATACCTGTACACTTACACCTATTTGGCCAGCAATTCAAAAGATGGGAGATGCCAAGTGTTAGTAAGGGTGCAAGGATATAGGAACTCATACACTTACAGGCAGCTAATTAGATTTTAAACTGTCGCTGCTATTCCAAAAAGCAATCTGACAGTATTTAATCACATTAATTATATATGTACCCTATGACCTAACAATTCCATTTTTATATTCCAGAACACTTCTCACACAGGTCCATAAGGGGACATATATGAGGACATTCATCTCAGTGTTTGGGGTAGTAAGGAGTTGAAAGCAGTCTAGATTCTATTCCTAGGAAAATGAAGAAGTAAATTAGAGTGATGAACACTTTGGTACATCATGCAAAAGCTGGAAACTACAGATTAGATGTACCCAGAGTAACATGTAACATAAAAATAATACTGCTGAGTGGGAAAAAAAACCAAAATAAGAACCACAGCAACATACCACTATCTAAATTAAAAATTCATGCATATTAAATAATGTAAGTTCTAAAAGAAACTCAGACAAACAAGAATATACACATCAAATATATTAAAACAGTTGCCTGTTGGGAGGAAGATGGAAGTGAGGACTAGAGATGAAAGAAACAAAGTAGTATATGAATGAATAAAGAAGAGGGATTTTTAAAACTTATTTATATATTTATTAAAATAAGCAGAATAGATCTTGTGCCAAAAAGCCTTTCAAAGAGGAAAAGGTTTTGATTAGACCTATGCAAATGGTATGATATGAAGGAAGGAATCTGATTCGTGTAATCTTCATCATCTGAGGTCCAAAAAAAAAAGGAAGGAAAGAAAGCCATGAATGTCATAGTAGCATAAAAGGGTAAAACTGTTACAACAAAAGACTCAAAAAAGTATGATTTTATCCATCATCAGATGAATGGATAAAGAAGATGTGGCACATATATACAATGGAATATTACTCAGCCATAAAAAGAAATGAAACTGAGCTATTTATAATGAGGTGGATAGACCTAGAGTCTGTCATACAGAGTGAAGTAAATCAGAAAGAGAAAGACAAATACCATATGCTAACACATATATATGGAATCTAAAAAAAAATGTCATGAAGAACCGAGGGGTAAGACAGGAATAAAGACACAGACCTACTAGAGAATGGACTTGAGGATATGGGGAGGGGGAAGGGTAAGCTGTGACAAAGCAAGAGAGAGGAATGGACATATATACACTACCAAACGTAAGGTAGATAGCTAGTGGGAAGCAGCTGCATAGCACAGGGAGATCAGCTCGGTGCTTTGTGACTGCCTGGAGGGGTGGGGTAGGGAGGGTGGGAGGGAGGGAGACGCAAGAGGGAAGAGACATGGGAACATATGTTTATGTATAACTGATTCACTTTGTTATAAAGCAGAATCTAACACACCATTGTAAAGCAATTATACTCCAATAAAAAAAATAATAATTTTTTTCCCACAAAGGAGTCTCAAGTTAATGTTTCAGTTTAGCAGAGAGGTTCCACTGTCCATCCATTCAGCTGGTGGATGGGAAAAGAGAGAGCACAGGTCAAGCATGGAGAGGTTTTACGTGGAAAAATCTGGAGGTGACTTACATCACTTCTGCCACAATTCTTTGGCCCACAATTAGACTTATGGCTGCACTCAATCAAAAGGAACACTTACCATTGTCATCTAGCTGGATACCCAGGAGGAAGCAGACAACATGAATATTGGGGAGCATTAACAGCCTCTGCCACAATAGGCAAGAGCTTTGTGGAAGGAATTATAAAATGTTATTAAAAGACATTAATCATCCAGGATGCTGGTCTCAGTGGCTGCTTTTTCTGACTCTGGGTAACAGTTTTCAAATGTTTTCAGCCCCATCGATATCTTTCACAAGACTAGTCTGATTCTCAGGCCCCCTACCTCTGCCTTCAATCCCCTGGGGCAGTAACGTCTTCCATCTCCCCTACAACCATATCCATATACCAAAATGGAGCAGGGGATTGGGGTTAGAGAGTGGGCAGGAAGTCAGTAGTAGAGGCAGAGAGTAAACATGAGATTTGTACTTACTTCCTCATATTTTCTAGTACTATTGCAGCCCTTTTAAAAATAAGCATCAGCATGCAATCATTTTTTACCATCAGAAAAAAAGGCAATGAAATTATTTTCACTGAAAAAGTAACAAGGAATCAATTCGAGGAAAAATATATTGTAAAAAATATTTCCAACTTAAGAAGGAGGCTTTGCTTCATGCAAGTGCCTTAGTCCAATTAAGTTTTACGATTGTACTGTTTTTCTACATAAGAAGTGTTATAAACATGCTTAAAGTATGTTTTTTTAAGACTTTTTTAATGTGGACCATTTTTAAGGTCTTTATTGAATTTGTTACAATATTGCTTTCATTCTACGTTTTGGCTTTTTGGCCACAAGGCATACGGGATCTTAGCTCCCCAACCAGGGATTGAACCTGCACCCGCTGCGTTGGAAGGCGAAGTCTTTAACCACTGGACCGCCAGGGAAGTCCCCCACATGCTTAAAGTATTTGGTAAGTTTTTAGACTGAATCCTTCTGAACAGTGAGATTCAACTCTGAGCAAAGGGAAGAGCTGTGAGGCTGAGGCAGCTGAGAGTGTAAGGGTTGCAAAGATGGTGTGATTCTCCCTGTCCTGTCAAGATAGGCATAAGCTGCTGTCTCCCAACCCCTTCCCATATTCCACAGCCTCTCATTCTTTGCACCTGACTCTGTTGCTCACTTCAAAAATATACACGAACAGGTGACCAAGGTGGTAACCTGGGTAAATGCCTTTGGCCCTTTCCATCCCTCTCCCAAATTCCCATAAAGATAACTCAGCCTCAACATAGATGGGAGCACTGTTCCCACCAATGGAAAACAGAATGGGATCACTCTCTCCTAGACCCCTGTACCTGAGGGTTTCCATGTAGCCTAGAGAAGTGATTGCTGCAGGGAGAGCCCCCCAGACCCACTTGTTCTCTCCCTGAGTAGAAGCCTCCCTGGACCGTGTCTACTACCTCCCACCTGGCCTGAGGAGTGCAGTCTGGTAGGCCTCTCATTCCCAAACTCCAGGGAACCCAGGAGGAGCCTAGCCTTGCAGCAGGGTTGCTGCCTGCCATTCCACATCCTCCCTGGTGGCCCCTCAGCCAGGCTTAGGCCAGTGTCCAAGGAGCTCTCACCCACTAACCATACTGATAAACCTAGACCAGGTGTTCTCTGGCCAAGTCTAGAAATACCTAAAGTATATGTAAAGTTGTGTGTTAGGAATGAAAGGAGGGTGTATGTGGATTTTTCAGGAGACAGAAGCTATAATTACCAACACATTCTTATTAGGAAGTGTGACCCTCAAATAATCACTGGCCCAGAAGATCTACGTTTATATTTGTTCTAAATAGGATAATCTTTATTTTCTTTTAATAATGAAATTAATACAATCATTGTAAAATATTCAAACAATGTAGAAATATATTCATTTATCCATTTAATAAGTCTTTATTGAGTGCCTATGCAAGGTACTGAGAATACAATGATGAGAAAAACTAATCTTTGCGTTCATGAAGCTCACAGAATAGTGGGGGATATACATTAATCAAATAATCACACAAGTGCATGTATAATTATAATTCCACATAAGTACAAAGAAAGAATGGGACACCGGTATATAAGAATATACAACAGAAGATCAAAGCTCTCTGAAGGGGGTAGAAAGGGGACAGAAAAAAATTCCCCAAGGAGTAAAATTTGAGCTAAAATAAGGAAAAGTGTAGTTAACTAGGCAAAGAAGACAATGTAAATGTCTTGTAACCTTACTGCTACTACAGAATGCCATTCTAATACACTGTGGTATATCCTTCCAGCTTGTTTACTATCCATATACAAATATGCGTGTGTGTATATATGTATGTATTTATATGTAACTGGAATAAATCTCAGTCCACAAATTCAAGTGTGTAAGACATCCAACTTTTATTTTCCATAGCAGTACTCACAATTTTCATCTTGTCTTCTCATTCCATGGGGGTGACTGAAACAGTATCAGTTCAAGATCTACTGTTTTCTCCATCTGTTTTCTCCATGGTGTGTCTAAGTTCAAGGATGCTTATGGAGTGCCTTAGAGTTCTTAGAAGGAAGGAGTCCATGTGGATCTAGTATTATTCTACATAATTCACCACTTCCATTCCCTCCTTGTGGCCCCTTCAGACAAGATGGCTCTCTATTTGCTTCTGTGTCTTCCTTGAATGATCAAGACTTTCTCTGCTGCTTCCCTGCCGTTGCCATTCTGGGATACAGAAAGCTTGGTAAGACCCTATATTATTTGGCTGGAAGAAATATAAAACAGCATTCCCCCAAGATATCTCTTAAGAGGCATCACATAAGTCACCTACACAATCCAATGCAACAAACCTGTATGAGGAACTTCCAGTCAATAGCATACTGAACTGACTCAGAACTGACTCCTTCCACTTAAAACTCACAGAAATTATAGAATATGAACCCCCTCTAAAAGTAGTAATATAGTCAAGCTCATAATCATGAAATGGAAATCCCCAAGGAACAAAGAAAGAACTAACAGCAGTGAGCAAGAGATAAAGACGAACAGATGGATATTGGCCTTAAGGGCTGGGGAACAGGGTTTTAATCCCACATGGCAACAGGAGGCAATGCCTCTAGGAAGTGGAAGATGGGAGGCTGGTACTGAGCTCCTGTCTAAATCCAGATCCCATAGAAGCACAACCAGTACCTAAAATGATGACTAGAAAACCTTTTCTCACAGCGAAGATATATAACAAGAAAGCTTGCCTTTTATGTGAGGTTATGGGTGGATAAAGAGATCCCTGAGAGCAATCAGAACACAGGCCAGCTCCACCCATAGGTGTAGGGTTGAATTCACAGTTCCTACATGTTAGTGAACCCAAAGGACACAAACTAACATAAAAATTAATCTGGAACTGGTTAAAGTTGTGTGACGCTAGCAGAGGTAAACTCAAACCCAAGGAGATAATTAAGACATTCAAAGATATATCTCAAAAAATAATCACCCAGAATGCAGCATAAAAAGATAAAGTGGTGCAAAATATGCATGAGAACCTAGAAGACATGGCAGAAAGAATGAAAAGTATCAAAATACGCTTGGAAGAAATTCCATAAAAAGAAGACTAGAAAGAATAAGCAAAAGGTAATATTTGAAGAGATTGTGGCACAGAATTTTCAACAACTGAAGCAAGACATGAATCCTTATATGTAACACACTGACTCTTGAGCAGGTTGAATACAAATAAAACCATAACTAGACACATCTTAGTGTAGAGCATCAGCTATCCCTAGCATGATACTTTCATGTGTTTGGGCTTTGGGAAATGACAAAGCCCTTCCATAAACCTTTCCTGAAGAAAGGAGTAGGGAAAATGGAAAAGTAAGAGATATTGTGGGAGAGAAAAACAAGAATATAAGTTTATATCTAAAACATAATATTATATCATATATGAATACACATAAATATGTGAGAGAGTACATGGAAATGTTCATGTAGTTTTTGGTGTCTGTCACCCCATCCCTTAGTAAATTACTGTATATTTTTTTCTTTCTGACTATTCAGACGTTTCCCGCAGAGACATAAGTAGGATGAGCCCATTGGGAAATTGTATCAGCTGTTGGTTAAGCCACAGTCTCTACACAGCTTATTTGCCTGCACTGTGTTTTCTCTTGGACTCTAAATTCTGAGCATAGCTTTTTTAAGCTACAACTAAGGTAACCAACATACAATACAATAAAATAATGATAGCTGGAGCACTGTGTTAATGAGATACATTGCAAATCTGGAAGAGGTAAGAGAGACAGAGTGAGAAAACAAATGAATTATGGGTAAGAGTCTAAAGATACTTTCTAAAAAAATCTTTAATCTACCACTTAGGTAGGCATCACTAGGTATGTCTAAGAAACAATGTTTGAAGAAAATGCACATATAGTGAAGAATAAATGCAGAATCATAAAATTATTTCAATCAAATCCCAGTCCTGCCTCCAAGGGATATCTCCCAGAAGACCTTCCTCAGAGTTTCTATTCTCCAAATTTCTCCAGTCCCTTGTATTACTTCCACAGATGACTATTCATATCCATGTCTGTGCACTTCAAAACATATTATCTCCCATTGAAATAGAACTACTTAAGGAGTCAGATATAATCTTTAGCAAAATAAGTAATAAGGGCACTGAAAGGAGTACAAGTAAAGCAGAAAAAAATAATTTCTGGGATTGAAAAACATGATTTTCAAATTTAAAAACTCAGAATAAATATAAGAGAAAATACATTCTAAAAAGGAGAGAATTTATAGGCACATCCTCTTACCTTAACAAAATAAAATTAGAAATAAATAATAAAAGATCACCATTAAACATAACTGCCTGACAATATAGCACTGTTCTCCATAATAACCCCTGGGTCAAAGAGGAAATTAAAAGCAAAATTGCAAGCTATAAGGAAAGCAAAGAAAAAGAGAATACATCATATCAAAGCTTATGGGGCATGGCTAAAGCTGTATTCAGAGAAAAATAAATAATCTTAATTACCATTATTATTCAAGAAGATCATAAATAAAAGAAATAAGCCCTATTCTTGAAGCATTAGAAAAGCACAATAGAACAAATCCAAAGATAGAAGAAATTAGTAAAGTTAAAAATAATGACCAGAAAAAACATTGTAGAAATGATAAATAAAAGCCTGTTTCTTTGAAAAGACCAATAAAATAAACACACTCTTCATAAGTAAAACTAAGTAATAACGGAAGAAAAGCAAAAGTATACAAATTATGAATAATAAAGGATTTCACTACAAAAATAGATGTGATTAAAAGAGTTATAATTTTACATATACATCTTCGACATCAAATTTAAAAATCTAAAGGTAATGGATGATTTCCCAGTAGAATAGAAGTTACCAACATTAACCCAAGAAATAGAAAATTTGAGTAGACAAATTACAAGAGATAAGATTGGAAATGTGATTGTAGACCTACCACTAAAAAAGGAATCAGGATCAAATAGTTTTGCAGTTCAGTTCTATCTAACATTTAAAGAGGAGATAATACCAATATTATTTACACTCAACCAGAAAAGAGGAAAAAAATTGAAGTTCACTAACGAATTTTATAAAGCTAGCAAACCTAAGACCAAAACATGCTAAAGGTAGTACATAAAAGGTAACTATAAATAAATATTAATAATAAATATAAAAATCAAAATAAAACATTAACAAACTATAAAACTTATAAACAAACAGAACTCAGAAGTTTGGCAATAAAAAGCTCTACTATGACCTAGTAGGATTAGAAAAAAATCAGCAGCTACTTCTAATGGGTACCAACAAGAATAGAAAGGAATAACTTAAACATTGAAAGTGCTTTTTACCAACAGTCAACAGCAATCCTCATTCTAACCATGAAATGCCAAAGTCATTTCCACTAAAACCAGGAACAAGTCAAGGTCATCCACAATCTCCATTTTTATTCAATAGTATTTTGGGTGATTCTAGTTATTGCAATAAGATAAGGAAATAAATAATTAGTGTAAAACTGGGAAAAGTTAAAAGCAATTTCTATTTACAACTGATATGACTGTATTTGTCTAAAACACAGAGGACTATTTAAAAATCACAAAGTCAATAAGCAAAATAGAAGAGATGGTGAGGCAAAGATAAACACAAAAAAATCAATAGCTTTCCTCTATTCTAGCAAGTTTTTAGGAAGTATTGCACTCTAGAGACCATGTGCTAACATTATTTTCTTATTTCTTTTGCTTAAAAGGATACATATTACTAATGAAAGGAGTATCCTCTATCAAAGTCATCCATAGAATGTTTTAATCAATTGCCACTCCAACCAATTGTTTCAGTGTCAATGTGTCACTGATGTTTATTTCAGTTTTTTCATTATATTATTTTCTCTATTTGTACACAAGTGTCTTTTATAAATTTAAATCTGTATCTCTACCAGTTTTTGATAAGAATATTACTTTATCTTGTAAGTGTCCACCAAAATGTCTTAATTCATAGTGCTCAAGCCTTCTAGATCTGACAGTTCATTCCATGTTTCAAAAATATCGGTTTCTTATCTTCGGTTTCAAGGCACATGTGACAATATGTAATAACTCCCCTGCTTGGAAGACTGAGTTAGCTAGCGGATTTTCAAACTCTCAAATACACCGATTAGCTTGCTCATTGTCAATGCTTTGAGTGAAGTGTTGTCACACTCGTGTAAGTCACTTGCTAGACTACTTTTTACAAATTGTGGCATTTTCATAGCCCATAGTGCACTGTATTTACCCTTTGGTGTTTCAAATTTCTTCATAATAGACCCATAAACAATTAATTACTAGTATCACAACCCAATACTATTCATTCCAACTTTAATAAAACAGGTTCTGTGATATAGGACTTCACCAACAGTCTTCAGTGCATCATGCCTCAAAGATAGCAAAAAGAGCAATAATGTTTCCATTTATAGAGAAGAATAACATGTGGTAAATAACCTGTAACTAATAATCTCTAAAAAGTTCTGTCAAAAAGTGGAGAAAAGGATGACACATTCAATGTCTGGGGATGGGAAAAAGAAATAAAATTACATCTCTACTTCATACCACATACAAAATTATATACCAGAAGGATTAAACACACACACATACAAATAGCTATTTTTAAAAGCTTGAAGAAAATATTAAAAATTATTGTAAACTCTTGGGATAGGAAAAGCTTGCCTCAGCATGTCCAGAATCCTAGAAGCCATAAAGGGAAAGGCTGAATTATATGACTACCTAAATATGTAGCTCTTCTACAGAAGAAGACACCATGAACAAAGTTAAATGAGGTAGGATATGCATGGAAATACACACATGATGTATTTTAAGTGAAATAAAAGTTGCAGAACAGAACAATATATGGACTGTGACTTCATTTTCTGATAAAAATATGAATATGTGTATCATTTATGTTTAAATACACATAAAACACATTCATAGTAAGTAACTGTAAAAATGGGCGAGAAAAGGGCAGTTTTACATTTTAATTTATATTTTATCTGTTTTAGTTTTTAATAGAACTGCTATGGTTTAAGAAAATAAAGAAGATTAAAATAGAGTTCTTTATGAAAAATAATCTCTCAGAGTGGTGTTAATTCCCAAATCTGTCTCAGAGTGGTAGTCAAATATCCAGATGGATGCATAATCCTGTCCACCAGTGCAGAAGCGATAATATGGCCTTCTTCCCCAGATACTAATTTTTCCCCTTTCTAAGTTAAAACAAATATGTCTGGGACTTCTACTGATAGGTTTAAAATAGATGAAAAACAGGGCTTCCCTGGTGGCGCAGTAGTTGAGAGTCCTCCTGCCGATGCAGGGGACACGGGTTCCCGCCTGCCAACACAGGGGACACGGGTTCGTGCCCCGGTCCGGGAAGATCCCACATGCCATGGAGCGGCTAGGCCCATGAGCCATGGCCACTGAGCCTGCGCGTCCGGAGCCTGGGCTCCGCAACGGGAGAGGCCACACCAGTGAGAGGGCCGCGTACCGCAAAAAAAAAATAAATTAATTAAAAAATAAATAAATAAATAAAATAGCTGAAAAACAATTCCAGAGTGTTACTAATATCTTAATATTTCCCCAATTATAGTCATTTCCACCTAAACACATGTGATGTTATATGTATGACATATATTTATAGACATTCACAAGTTATGACATTCATAAATAAAGATTTAACTTTTATATCGGAAGAAAATCAACCAGAATTTAATGGAATTATAAGCGACATGGTGCAATTTAATACTTCCAACTTTGGCTATAGATTACACAGACCAGCATAACAAGAGCTGATGACTGATGATGTTAAATAATTAGTGATTACAAAGAATCATTCCCCAAGTCAGCTTAAATGGATTTAAGATTTAGAAAATATTTTAAATATTGTTTGTTTTATTTGGTCTTGCCTAGATTCCATCCTTTCTAATAACAAAAAGAGAATCCAATTTAATTCATTTTAAATGATGGAAGAAGGTAAAAATTAAAAGTTTTCTTTTATTGATCCATTTCATTATGTCAGGGTTTTCATTACAGCTTATTGAAAGAAAGCCACAAAAATTAGCAAGATTATAGTTAAACCACATTTTAGCAAAGACTGAAATAGAAATGGAAAAAAAACTAAAGAGGTGACAATTCATTTTGCTTGAGTTTCAAAAAAAAATCAATAACAAGTTATCATTACTCATCAAAAAAAATCCAGAAAAGAAAGATACTAATCAACATGTAGGAGAGGATGCATTGCAGATATTACAGTTTTCTCCTGTTGTAAAAGTATACACTCTCAAACTCTGTATGAAAGCTAATTGATAATATACCTTAACAGTCATAAAACTACCATCAATTGATGATCCACCTCTGGCAAAGGGGTATCTAGGCAGACAAAATTTTTAATTGTGTCCAAGGAGAAAGATGCTCTAGCTCTTGAATACAAGTATTTGATTTCAGCCACAAGTCAATCACCATAGCAGATGTGGATGCACCTGGTTCTACTACTTTGACAGCACTAACATCTAGCTAAGTCAGCTTGCCCTGATTCCTTGAGCACTAAATAAAAAACCTTCTGATAATTTGGTTTCTGATGCAAATTGACCTTAGGGACAGAATGTTCTTAGCAGCCAACACTAAGAATCTGATCTATTTGGTAATTACATTTCTTATAGTAACATAGACTGTCATTCTGTTATTTTATTTTCAAAAAGAAATTCCATCCCATTTAATAACATGTTATGTCCATGTGCAAACTTAGAAAAATGCTCAATAAACAGAAGGCTCTAATGCCCAAACAAAGATGCTTGTATTACACTTACTCTTTCACTTTTTAAAATGTAAATGGTCAACAGGGCCAAAAAGTTACACTTAGCCCACTGCCAGTGCTGGATTGAATTCCATTGGCATGAACCTGTTAGGATAAAATTACCCATCCAATAAGGCTTCTTTCCCACCCCCTACCTTCTCCCTCCACTCAGACTTACCCCCAAACCTAACATTGCCCAAGCCCTTAACACAAGGCCTGAGAGGGACCCAATGGAGAGGGGAAAGCATGGAGATACACATCTCTGAAAGTAAATATGTGTTGACCTGCTTGACACCACACCTCAGGACAGAGCAAACCAGGGGTCATTACCCTAGTCTTCGGCACCCCGAGATGGCAGCACGATAGTTCTGGTTTAAAGGCAAGGAAGAGCCACAGTTTAAACAGAGAAATCAGAATAAAACGTTCAACCTGGGATGTGATGTAAAATGAATGTAAAAAGATAGCATTGAAAATAGTCATAATCACTCTTCAAAAAAACCATTCTCAAGGGAATTTAGCAGAGAAATTAACCAAACAGAGGCATAAACACAAAATTTGCCTGAACCACATCAATTTGCTAAACCTACACTTAGAATCCCTTTTGAAACAAGGCAAGTAAAATATGAATTTAAAAATAGAAAACCAGTTTCCTGAGCCTTGAAATATTATGCTTTGGGTGACAATTTATAAGAGAACTATACTCCATCTTTGTAAACTTCCCTTTGAACACATTTGACTGGGATAGACCCACTTAAATTCCTAAAACAATTAGATGAGAGAAAAACCAAAATAGCAAAATATCCTCTGAGTTTCTAATTTCCTCAGTTACCCAGAAGTTGCCATCCTCTCTAAAGAGAGGACACTGCCCCCTCCCTGCCCCGATGAGCTGCCACAATCACAGAACTGTGCCCTTCCCAAAATGTTTGAGTGGCAGCCTCCGATGTGAAAGCATGAGGACATCTGCGTGTGGCTGGGCCGGCCCTGTGGCCTCCCTGGACCAGGCAGTCACATATCTGTCTCACACAGCACTTACCAAAGTCTGGGTGATTCTGTGCCAAACAATACCAGGTGTGGGACATCAAAATTGCATGCAGTGCACATAGTGCTGTGCCACGTTAAGACTGGTGCCTTCTCAGTCTCTGTTCAACAAAGGTCCAAAAAATCTTGGCATCCAGCCACACCCAGGTCACCGTATTACCACAGCAATGACAAATATTATTCTGTATCAAATGCCCACCGGTGCATGACCTGGTGTCATGGGGATTAAATGGTCATCCACAAAAGACACAGAAGCACAGAGACTACTGCCAATGGTCTCTCAGAAGGAGGAAATAAAAAAGACAAGTGCAAGGGAGGGAGAGGGAAGAAGAATGGGAAGGGATGAGAAAAGAGACCTGCAGGAGCAGATGGACACTGGTCAGACCTGTGCCCCTGCTGCACAGTGGCTTTTTATTACGCAAGTTGACCTCATTTTTCACCGCATGTAGAAAAGTCACTCAGCACCCCAAGTTCAACATGGCTTGATCTGAATATTTTTTAGATGTTCAAGATACAGATCCGGGTCAGGGGACAAGTTTGTTCTTGTTGTCTCTATTTTCTTAAGTATCTCCAATGAATAATTTTTAGTAGAAAAATAGAAAAAATTTAAATCAGGCTCTGAAAATTCATCTACAGTATCATCCAATTTGATGTATAGAATATATAGGTATATGGATAGTACAAGTGTCTGGAAGGGTATCCACAGTTGCAATTCTATGCTTCTCTCCCCAGCTGCCACAGTCCCTTACCCAGTTCTTTCTGCAGCCCTCCACTCTTACTCTCTGCACCTTCTCTCTGGGGATCACATCCACTCCAATGTCCTCAATTATCATTCATCCTCCAGTGGCCCCCAAAT
The DNA here is from genome assembly GCF_949987515.2 of Delphinus delphis. Classification (NCBI taxonomy): domain Eukaryota; kingdom Metazoa; phylum Chordata; class Mammalia; order Artiodactyla; family Delphinidae; genus Delphinus; species Delphinus delphis. The sequence goes on from NC_082704.1 coordinate 41,203,350, forward strand.
CTTATCTATAGCCTAGTCTTCTCTGAGCGCCAGATCAATACATTCAAGTGACAATAGGGTGTATCCATCTGGATGTCACACAGTTACCTCAAACTCAATTTATTTTAAATGGATTAGGCTTCCCCTCCCAAATCCTTTTCTCCTGCCTAATAATAGAGCAAGAAAAAAGTTAGTTCCCTTTACCCTCATCCCATCCTTAAAAATGATGTCAAAGTAGCCCCCACGTGTTCATGATTCAGTAGGGTCACCATACCCAACAACTTTAAGCTAACCAGTCCTTGGTCCTTTTGTCGACTATAGGCAACATTAGAGTAAGTATATGGAAGCCTGAGGCTAAAACCAGATCATAACTGAACAGACATTTTACCCTTTCCTGGCCTCATGTATAAAGCAGGATAAGGTCTCCAAACTGACTAGGAATATGTTGTGAGGGCGGGTGAGATCATGTCTGATGAAACACTTTGTGTCCTTAGAAATAAGAAAACCCTATTTCTTTGAGAAATTATTGTAACAGTTGCCTTGCAGGAATGACATCACTCTACACAGTGGTCACTTAATAAGTGCTAAACTTTATTGTTGTTATTATTTATTAAATGATGCTGACATGTGGAAGAATGCCCCCAGCGAAACAAAGGTCAACCAAAAAAGCTATCAACCTTGAATTCCAGGGAATTAAGCGTGCTCACTTTTCTTAATTAACTGCTATGTGCCAGAACATTCTAAGTATTTCCCATGTATTACTTCATTTAATCCTCACAACGAGCCCCATCTTCAGCACTCATCTATTATTTCAGAGAGAAAACTTCAACCCATCTCATGTTTAATCTAAATATTTTTTCCACTCAGTACATGCTCCAATCACCTGCTCCATTCCCAACACTTCTTTTTCAAAAATTTTTGAAAAAATCAGTATTTGTTTTAGATAAATAAGAACACATAGATGAATAAAAAGTAAAAAGGTAAAGATTACTCTATCCTTCCACCCAAAGATAACCACTGTTACTATTTGGGTGTCTGTAATTCCAGAGTTTTTAGTGTCTACTTAAACGTCTTATATTCTCAAAAAAGTGGAATCATACTATGAATACTGCTATCTAACCTACCTTTCTCACTTAACAATGCATGATGAATATCGTTCCCTGGCAATATGGATTGCAAGTGACATATTTATCTTATACCGTGTGAATATTCTTTAATTTATTTAACCAATCCAGTGTGCTAAATTGTTTAAGTTGGTTCCAGTTTTTACTATTTTACACATTGCTGGGATGAACAGCCTTGTACATACAGTTTTTGGCCAATGAATCAGTTATTTCTTTGGGACAAAGGGTTTACATATTTTAAGGCTTATGATATGTATTACAAAATGGCCCTCCACAAACCTTGAGCCAGTGTAAGCTCATTCCTACCACCAGGGTTTGAAAGGATCCATTTTGCCACACCCTCAAGCACACTGCACAGTGGGTGAGAGAGGAACTTTTATATGAATTCCAATTATTCTTTCTAGTCAAAATTATTTACTGGCTCTCAGTGTTCAGTGGGATAATATTCAAACAGTTCTCCACAAACTGGCTTCAGCCAGTTTTCCAAATTTATTTACTTCCCATCCTTACACTCTCCACTCTAAGCAGACTAGTCTCCCCCTTACTGTCATAGGAAGACTTCCTACCTCCATGCCTTTCTCACACCAGTCCCCCGTCACTCCCATCATACGGAATGCCCTAACTACCTATCCCATAGAGGACTCATTTTAAATGGCCACTTCCTCCATAAATCTGTAGCTGACTATTGTATCCCACAGAAACCTTTGCTTCCTCTGTGCTCTGAACGCACATATTTGACGATGAATATATGCTTGAGATATTGTTATCTTTTTGTTTGTATGTTTCTTATCTCTCCAACTAGATTATAAACCAAAAGACAAGGATGGTTTCTTTTTCTTCTTTCTTTTTTTTCCAGCATTAGCACACAACTTTATTGATGATATACAAATTAAGTCAATGCCCATGACAGGAGAGAGCTTATTTATGACGAATTGGTTCACTGTCACTTGTGCAGAAGAAATAGTAAAAATATTTCAATCTAGGCAGTGAGATAAAAAGCAACAAACTTGTTTTCAGAACAGGTAGTGATATTCATTCATCCAGCTTAGACCTGAAGACCAACTCAGATAAATATCAGCATTGATGATACAATATGATATTCATTACTCAAAATTGGCAGCTGAAAGGATTCCTTTACCATATAAACAAGGTGGAGAAAAGGAGTAGTTTACAATGTGTGTTGCTTCTAAACTACAAAATCAAGAAGTTATTCCTGGCTCTTTGGGAACATATGCTCAGCCAGTTTGGCCATGAATTTTCCAACTTTTACTTTCACCAAAAAATCATGATGGCTTTCTATCCCCAGAATCTTATCAGCACACACTTGAAATTCTTTTAAAAAGAAAAAAAGTGAAACTTCGCTGAATTGATTCTGAGTAGGTTCATTTTCCTCCCATTTAAAATTGTCGTTTATGTTCTCAAATATGACCAGAAGTTTAAGAATCACCTCTTTGTTCTCCTTCTTATTAAAGAGGGAACCCAGTGAAGATGGTACTTGGGCCCTGAGCAGTTCTCTAGTCATGGCTGGATTTTCAGCCAAATTCAAAAGGAGTTTCAAAACCTGAAATTTGGTTTCTTCATTTCCTGCTGAAAATAAACGAAAAAAGTCTGAAATGGAATTAGCAAGCATGTGCTGATACTCATTAGTAACAGTCATGTTCGTAAGCAATCTTAGTCCCGCCAGCTGCACAGATGAGTTCAAGCGAGAAGTGATTGTGTCATCACACACTTGATTCATGTATATCTTAAGCCTGCGCTGATTTTCAGCATTCACACTCAAGTTATTTAGGACAATTAAAGCCTTTTCCTTAACTATGGGATCCCGAGTATTGAGAATCTTTGCAACAATCGGGAGACCACCCAGATCACGAATAATATCTCTGTTAAATGCGTAAGCAGCATTGTTACCCAGGGCAATTAAAGCTGCTTCGAGAATATAAGGCTTTTCAGACATCTCAACCAAGCAAAGAACTTTTTGCAACTCTTGAGGGGACAAAATAGTATCATCTGAATTGGGGGAAGCCCTTTTCTGCACGGCCCGACGAGCCCGGGTAGCCCTGGCCCTTGCCCTGGCCCTAGCTCTGGTCCCAGCCTCAGTCCCAATCCGGGCCCAAGGTGGGTACCATACTATACCTTTGTTCTCACTGTTGTCATCATCATCATCAGACCAGTCATTGTACCTGGCCCCAGGACAGTCCCCAACATCATCCATGTCGCCAGACCCGCCCTCAGCCATTTTCTCCTTGTTCTGTTTTCTTCCCCTGGTCAGTCTATAAATGCAATAGCAGGCGCCAGCCCCAATCACCAGTCCTGCGGTCACCCAGCCTACTTTCCTGGCGTAGCCCATGCAATCGTCCCTGACGATATCAGGGACCAAGGAACACAGTAGTCACAGGCTGGGGGAGGAGGGCTATGGGCCTGGCCTGGGTGCAGGCCTTCGGAGGATGATTGTCTTCAGCCTCTTCAAGGCCACAACAGCTGATTCTGGAGGCGGACCTTAGGGGGTGGAGGAAGGAAAAGGGGTTTGAGTTTCTCTTCTCCTTGTGTTGTCCCATGCAGAGAGTTGCACAGAGGGATAAGTAAATGAGTTCTTGGCAGGAAATGTAGATTGTTAACAAATTCTTTCCTCATTTCACTCTCCCCCTACCCTCCGCAGTCCACCCCCTCCCCAAGCCTAGATAAAGGCAACGGAGCCCATAGTCCGCTGGGCCCTCAGCCACCCCAACCTCGGGTGTTCCCAGGGAGTGGCACCTTGCACTAACCTCCTTCAGACAGGCAGTTTGCCCCTTCTTCCCTCCCCTGGAGGTGTGCCACGCCCAACAACCCTTGCAATCTGCAGAGAGACCAGAGCCAGTGAGAACTGAAGCCTTGATGGATTGACTGTTCATTCCTTGCTTTCCTGATTCACCTATCTAGGTTGTCAGATTTAAAAAAACAAAACAAAACAAAACCTCTCTATGCCATCCAAAACATGCATGTGCCTGCCCCTTCCCTAGCCTGAAATGGGAGGGATGTTAGGGAAATAAGGTAGGATTGGGTGAGCCTGTCCAACCGCGGGCGATTTCCAACCCCTCCCCCATTCCAAGCAGCCCCCACGCCCACACCGACCTCTACTGATCTGAGGAAACTTCCTCCCTCTTTTCAAGTGGTGCCACCTGCTACAGCAGACCTGCAGGATGACAGATCGAAAACATGGGGACTAAATGCTGTTGAGAGAAGAGGATTATGAACAAACTATCTGATAGGTTTCCCTTCTGTCATTCTCCCCCACCCCACCCCCCGCGACACACGCGCGCGCGCTCGCACACACACACACACACACACACACACACACATCGCACGCCATTTCGCCACAGTCCCAGCAGTGCAAGAAACACACTCAGACTCAAACCCAACCTAGATTATTGCCATCTCTGGTTTCTCCCCACCCCCACCACCGCCCCGGTTAGGGTCCCCATTTGGTCTTACCCTCAAATCGACCTTCACCGATCGGGGTTAATTTCCTTCCTCTTCTCTAGCCTGGCGTAGTGCCGCAACCTACGGAAAGACTGGCAACCCGGGAGAGGCTCGGACCCACAAAACACAGAGCCATGGTCAGGAAGACACAGTCACAGAAAAACTGGAAACAGCCGCTACCGAGTGCTTGGTGGACGGACCGGTCCCCAGAACAGAAAACTCTTTCCTAATTCGGAGGCCTGGTTGTCAAAGGTTTCCCACCCCTATAACCCCTCTCGGGGTTCTGCTGACACATCACGTTGCACCCCCGCCTCCCCATGTCCAGCCTTTCCCCGCCGGCACTGTCCTGGAGTACTGGGGGCAAACACCCAGGCCGCAGCTCCCTTTCCAGATTATGGCCTCGGTTCCACCAGATTCCCACCTCCCAATCTCTGAGCTCCTCCCCAAACACCCCGCTGCTCACCATTTCGCAGCAACGAAATGGGCTGCGGGCGGGACAGATGTCTTGGAAAGCCGGCGGCGAGTGGGAGAGACGATGGAGGTGCCCCAGGACTCGCGACGGTCTCCGCCCTGCGCCCTCGGCCACCCCCACCTTCTGGAATCTCCCAGGCACTGACCTGCAGGGATCCGGGACAATTTCCTTCTCCTCCTCCTTCTTGCCTCTGCTGCAGGCCCGCTCGCCCTCAGGGCAATGGGGAGCTGGTACTCAGACGGGAACAACGACCAGAACAAGAAGGACTTCTGCACACGTCAGCTCTTGGTCACGTGAGAGCTACGTCATCCACCAACTCGGGTCCCCAATTTCCCCTCCCACCAGCAGTGCGGCAGAAGAGGGCCCGCCCCCCTCCATTCCCTCCCCCATATCAGGCCTTGTTACTCTTTCTTCTTTGCTAATCCCATCTCCCTGTAGTTGTGTTTGCCTTCCTCTGATTACCAGAAAGGGACAGCATCTTCCCCTGGGGTTACTGGCCACTTGTACTTTTTGAAAAATTGCCTCTTCCTTCCCTAGGCTCCTGGGGCAGCAACCTCTCCTTCCACCTTCCAGCTACAAATGTCTACCGTTTCCTCTGAAATCTAGTCCCAGATCTGAAAAGAAAAAGCCATCAGAAAAGGAGACCTGGAGTGAGTGTGGTTTTTTCTTTCTTAATGCTTTTTTGTTCTTTCAGTTCTGCCCTCTCCCACCCCCAGCCTACATTCTTTTTATGAGAAAAGAATTGCTGTAAAGCTATTTTCATTTGAGAAAGAAAAAAAGAGTGGGAGTTGGAGAGTGATGTTGGGTGATGGCCTCCAAAAGTCCCACATTTTCTCACTTGCAGGGAGTGTTACACACTTCACTCAAAGCAATCTTAATGTCTTCTGGGGCCTAGCACATAACACAATCCTGAATGAGCTCATCAGTGTGTCTGAGGATACATAAATCTTCTGACTAGGCCAGTCTTCTAAACAGTAGACTTTTACTCCCATCAGTTAGCAGGGAAGAGGCATGGAGACCTCAGAAGCCACTGACACAGAAAAGGTTGAGTAGAAATCACAACTATGTTGTGGATGTCTGTCAGATAGAGGGGCACGCACACTGACAAAGTGAGTGGCAGACAAAGAACATTACAAAATATACAAATAGTATCATCTTTAAATGAAATAGGTGTTAGAGGAACACTGAGACCAAGACAAAATTTGCTGAACTCGGAATCTAGCAATTAGTGTGAAACCTTTTCACTGACTGCTTTGATGAACTCAATGATTCATCTGTCAGCAATGAGAAAACTATTTAAGAGTGGGAAAAATAATAAAATAATGTCAGAACACGGGGTCTACAGTGGGATATGCCCTAATGTTAAAGATATAAGTTTATTATCTGAGTATAAATTTTAAGATCCACAGACCATATGGGAGTAAATCAAGAGTCTGGGAAGTTGGGGAACAGGCAAAACTCCAGGGAAATTCATATCGATGTAACTTCTGGAAGACAGTACTAGGATATGACTAAAATTTATTTTTTTCTTCCAGTTTTATGAGATATAATTGATATACAACACTGTGTACGTTTAAGGTGAACAGGATATGACTGAAATTTAGTAAGCAGAAACCAAATCAACTATATGATTCTGTATTTGGAGAAAGATCATGTGCAACAAGGGGGCTTATTTAAGCACAGGAATATATGAAAAGGAGAGTCAGAGGAAAGTGTTGATAGTTCCCACCCAAGCACTGTCTGGAGGAGAGGGAGTCTTGGCGAAGATGAATGGAAAAAAAGAGCTTTCTTTGGCAGAGCCATCCCCGTGATGCATAAGTGTACTTCAAGTTTCTTAGCTGAGAGACTCTTCTTAACATGCACCAATGCCCTTGCTCTGACTTCAGGCTCACCACACAACCTTCTGAGGTTGTGGCTTCCCAAGGAGTAGCTTGTCAACAGGGAGAGAATGAGCTGGTAAAACTGACAGAAACCTCTAGTACCCCTGAAGGTTGTATTTCTCAGGATAAATTTTTCAGTTGTCATTCCTTTGTGAGACTTAGCTTCCCTTGTGGCCTTCTTACATGGAGAGAATGCAAAGATCCATGGGTTTGGGCATTCAGACATAGATTTATGTATGTCTCTTTGAATGGGAGTCTTTCCTTGACAGAGGCATCTGCTCTCATCGTACAGACAAAATCAGGTATTGATCATGAAGGGATGAGAACAAGACTGAACTGTAGATGCAACCTTGTCTACAATCTTGTCAGGGAAGCCAAGTAGCTTTAGCTTAGAAGACAGCCTTGTGCGTCACCATTTCAGAATTGTACCTCTACAACGTTCACTTAATGTGAAAGTGAAAACTAAAGCATGCTGTGGCAAATAGGCCCCCAGCACCTCAGTCACAGCTGAACAAAGGATTCATATCCAAAGTAGTTAAAGGTCTCCTGCAAATCAACAATAACATCTGAAACAGTTTACATTTCTCTCTGGGAAAAGAAAGGAAGTGCATTTTACATTTTACATGCCCTGTCATTTTCCCCAGCAAAAGGGTGGGCATTGTGCCCAAAACAGACCAACTCAATACTCTCTTACTGAAATTTAAACCTTAAGCAGAGATAGAAAACCAAAAATCAGTGGAAGTATGGCATCCTGAAAAGACCATATATCAATTCCTTCTACCTAGACACCTCAGAGCTGATGCTGGTCTTCAACATTCGTTTAAGTTAAACAGGTTTGCTTTCTGTTGCTTGCAATTAAACAAAATTAACTAATACACAACACAAAAACAAATAACACAATACAAAAAGTAATACAGCTTTTTAAGATAACAATCTTCTATAATTTATTTTTTTCACCCTCCAAAATTCCATTAGTGTTACCATCTGCTGATCCTTTTCTGCTTTTGGATACTTTATAAATCACACATCACATGTGACCATATACTGATTTAAGCCAAAAGGTTCTTTCTGGCAGTGGCTTCACATAGTCTTTTGAAGGCTCGTCTGAAAAACTGCTTAAGGATTTTCCATTTTTGCTGTTGAAATATTATGTCAGGCAAATAGCATGTCCTTAAATAAATATTTGTTGGTGGATTTATAACGGAGAGAAAAGTAGATTTTAAATGCTAGTCTCGGGCTTCCCTGGTGGCGCAGTGGTTAAGAATCCGCCTGCCAGTGCAGGGGATAAGGGTTCTAGCCCTGGTCTGGGAAGATCCCACATGCCGTGGAGCAACTAAGCCTGGGTGCCATAACTACTGAAGCCCCCGCGCCTAGAGCCCATGTTCTGCAATAAGAGAAGCCACCGCAGTGAGAAGCCTGCGCACCGCAAGGAAGAGTGGCCCCCACTCGCCGCAACTAGAGAAAGCCCGCGTGCAGCAATGAAGACCCAACGCAGCCAAAAATAAATAAATAAAATAATTTTAAAAAAAATGCTAGTCTCCAGGTTCCTTGGTAGGAATTGTGGGTCAAAATTACAAAGTAAGAGAACTGAAAGTGTTATCATTCCCATGGGGTTTAGGAAGTTTAAGAGAGGGAGTGGATCCAAACAGAAAAGTTCTGACAGCCTGGGAGAATGATGGTCAGGGGTTATACAGTGGAATAACTGAAAAATATACCAAAGGGGAGAGATATTTTTTACTAATGAGGAGCGGTAAGAGTGGAGCTTTTGTCCTTGAAGGCTGGCTGAGTTGTGAGAATGAGTTCTTACTGGAAAGCCACGTCAATGACACTGAAGCACCTGCCTCTTTTAAGCTTTACATACTCCTTAGTTCTTTCTAATGTATATATTCAAAATAAATAAAAGCCACTTATATAAGTTCTTAGCAGCCAAAGATTGAATGATAACAGTTGAATCTGCGAGTTCTGTTAGTAAGGTTTCATAAATAGAATTCACTTGCCTCGGAGAAGCAAATAAAGGGCAATGAAAAGAATGGTGTAAGGAGATGATGGCAAAACAAATAAGGTAGGGGTTTAGAGAGATGAGCTGTAATACTGGTTTGTTTGGTCTATAAAAGTTTGAGGAAGACCAGAAAGCTGTGACATGTTCTTGACTTCTGAATTTTCACCAGCAAGGCACTCTGGGCTTCCTGGCTCACCTCCTGAAAGGGCCTCCCCCACACTGGGGCCCCTCACACAGGGAGCTTCCTGCTGGGGTGTCAGATTTCAGCGTTCTAAGAAAGAGGCTGCCTGAAGGGACTATATTTAGAGTATGACTCCCCACCGGGGACAGCTGAATGTCTGGGGACTAAGTTCTGCATACTTTGTCCCTGAGTTCTGGGATTATTCTGAGGGGCTTGTATGGGTGGTGCAGTAAAATTGTAACAGAAGGCAGGGAATGGAAAGGACTCTTTCCCCTGGCGACTGCTTGGGATCCTGTAAACCGTGCCTTTTGTGAGAGAAAAATGACGGATCTCAAGGGTTGTCGCAGTGATTTACAGTCACCCACAGACTCTAACTACTATTTCCACTGGAAAATGCTGGACACTAGCCGCTGCTAGGGGGACATACAGTGCACGAATGACAGATACCAGAGATATTTCTCCAGTGTAATGATGAAATGAAAATTCCATCTACCAAGTCTCATTTTCATCAATGGGATAGCAGGGAATCCTCTAATTTCTGGATGATTTATAGGTTACACCATGAAACTTCAGAATAGATTTAAATAAAGACATTTGAATGAAAAGCAAGCTCATCTGTGAAGTTACTAATTTGTAAGATTCATCTAAATTTGGGGTCTGCAGAAAGTCTGTCCTTTGAAGCCAGAATGAAAGCCATCCAGCAGTCCCCTCTGACGATCTCAATCGTGTGACGCCTAACACCAGGAGTTCAGCCAGGAAGAAGGGATAGTGGTTCACTTAACTAAACTGGTCACAATTAAAGCACTGACCACTTCACTATAGATTCATTTTATCCGTCAATTTATAAATCATATTGAAAGCACACTGGCTTTGTTTGTAATGATATGTTTTTAAATTTTAATATACTGCTTGAAAGCTGCTATTTCCTGTGCAGTCAGAAGAAAATATTTTCAGTGTGGTATAAATTAGCTTAAATCGATGAGGCCTCCTTATTAACTAGGAAATCTTGTTATATATACGTATATATATATATATTTGTATTTTCTGATTACAAAATAGTGTAGCTTGAATCAATAAAAAAAGGAAGGGCCGACGAAAGCGAACATAAATATATTAAAAATACTAACAAAAATCTCACTGCTACTTGGGCTTTTCTTCCCCACCCCTCCGCTTAATTTTGGTGCAGAGACTGGTTGTGGGAAAGGGTAAAAATTAAGAAAGAGAGGACAGGAACTTCAGAGCCAAGGAAAGGATAAGACATTTCCCCAAAAAGAAGTATAAGTAATGATAGACCCAGGAAAAGATGCTGCCCCTTCCTGTAATTAGAGAAAGGCAAAGGCAAACACCAGAGAGCCACGGTCACTTCTGGTTTCTGGTATTGTTACAGAGGAAAAGAGTGACAGGGCCCAGTGTGATGGGGGGAGGTACGGGGCAGGCTGGCGCCTGCCGCACTGCTTGTGGGAGTGGAAATTGGGGGCCAGAGCTCACTGGTGACGTGGTCGTCACGTGACCAAGAGCTGCCTAGAGCAGAAGTACTGCTAGTCGCCTCCGTCTGGGTACCAGCCCCCTATCACACTGCAGGCGTGTGAGGGAAGAAGGAAAGTAGCCCCGGACCGTGCAGATCGGTATGAGCGTGGGCTCTGCTTGGAGGGAGATGGGATGGGAGAAGGCCAAGAGCGCCACGGATCCACGTTCGGGCCGATGGGGGCTGTGTCCCCTTCTCGCCTACTTTCTAAATACCGCCGCCCCCCCCCCCATGCCCATTTTAGTAGAGAGAACTGGCGGACTTCGGGCGGCGGGTGAGGGGAGTGAATGGCTGGTACAGAGACTCCGAGGAAAGAAAGGTTCCACAATCAGGGCACTCGTGTCCCGAGTGCTGCTCCGTCCACCAAGCACTCCGTCCCCTCGGTCCCCCGTCTGTCTGCAGGTTTGTAGATCTGTTGGCCAGTAGGTCGCTGGGGAAAGTCGCGGCGAGCGAAGGACCAAAGTGCCTTGGGACCGTGCAGGTCGGTGTGAAGGTGGGATGAGCCCTGGTCCCTGGGTGGGGGTGGCGGTGGGGATGGCGCAGAGGGGGTGCTGGGATCGGTGCGGGCCGGGTCCGAGTCGCCCCCTCCCGGCCCCTTCTTTCTCCACACCCCCTCCCATTTCAGTGCAGGGAAAGGGGTGTGGCGGCCTTTGCTGGGGAAATGGCGGACGCCAAGGGGGGTGGGGCGGGGAAGCCCGCGTTAGGAAAGTCAGGAGGGTGTGAGAAATATTTTAAACTCAAAGGCTGGAAATTCAGAAAAGCGGGTACTGGGACCTGTGTTCTCAGTACTGATCCATCCACTACACTTTCACTTCCCCAAAGGCGGCTGTCTTTCCATCTGTTCTTCTGCCAGACTGTCTGTCCGTCAATCACTGTGGAAGGCGCACTGACCACAGAAGACAAGAGAAGGAGAAGGAATTTACCTGACTTTGGTAGAGGTTGGTGGGAGAGACTGCCTCTGAGTCTTTGGGGGTGGGGGTGTGGTGGAGGAGACTACCTGAGGGTTAGCCTCTCCTGTCACCCTCCTGGCTGTCACAGCCCAGCCCCACCTCCTGCCCTTCTCTGTAGGCCCTGGAAGAGAAATGGTGGGTCCTGAGGGTAGACAGAGGATGACAGAAAAGAACAAAGAAATAGTTGCCAAATAATCCACCTCTCTCAACCAGAACTCAAACTCCACTCTGTCTGCCTGGTGAGGCACAAATCCAGGCACAGCCCAAAGTCCTAATGTTATTTTTCACCCGTAGATTCATCACAAGAGAGCCTCAGGAGCCTGGGATATAGACTGAAGACGTCTCCCCTCCACCATCATTCAGGTGGAGCCTTAAGAACACTCTTCATTCAGGTGGAGCAAGGCCCTCTCCTGTCCTGCCCCCAGGCTGGCACGGACCTGAGCATGGGCCGGGCTCGGGAAGTGGGTTGGATGGCAGCAGGACTGATGATTGGGGCAGGTGCCTGCTACTGCGTTTACAAACTAACCATAGGAAGAGATGACAGTGAGAAGTTGGAGGAGGAGGAGGAGGAATGGGATGATGAACAGGAGCTTGACGAGGAGGAGCCCGAGATTTGGTTTGATTTCACAACTATGGCTCGGCCCTGGAGTGAGGATGGGGATTGGAATGAACCTGGGGCCCCTGGTGGCACCGAGGACAGGCCTGCAGGTGGGGGCAAGGCCAACCGAACACATCCGGTAAAACAGCGCCCATTCCCTTATGAACGTAAAAATACTTGGAGTGCTCAAAGCTTTAAAAATTTCAGTTGTGTTCTTGGCCTCTCCAAGTGCCCTTTCATTCAGGGAAAAGTGTTGTTAGCTCAGCCCAGGGACACTGGTTTTTCATTTAGCCACGATATCAATAGTCATTTGGCCAGCCTCTCCATCGCTGGAAACACGATCCCTATTCCCGACCCTGCTGTTGAGGCTTTCTGTGCCCTGGATAACTTGAAAGCCAGTGTTGAAAATCAGGGCCAGATTAAGATGTATATCAACGAAGTGTGTCGGGAGACTGTGTCACTTTGCTGCAACTCATTTCTGCAGCAGGCCGGATTAAATTTGTTAATAATCATGACAGTTATTAATAACATGCTTGCCAAGTCCGTTTCAGACTTGAAGTTTCCTTTGATACCAGAGGGAAGTGAATGTGCTGAGGGGCACGTTGTGAAACCCTTGATGGGTTTGTCTGAAAAGCCAGTCTTGGCGGGGGAGTTGCTGGGAGCCCAGATGTTGCTCTCCTTCTTGTCCCTCTTTATCAGGAACGCAAACAGACAGCTTCTCCCAGAAATCCCGGCCTCTTAAATGGCCCCCTCCAACAGGATGGGACTGATCCACCCCGAACCAAAACCCGATCAGTGAACCACACACTTGTGTTCTCAATCAAAGACTCTGCAGTGGGTGCTATTGAAGATCCAGCCTTAGCCAGTAGCCGTATCTCTGGGTGAAAGTTACACTTGCTAAATCCAGGACCACTCTCTTGTTGGCCAGGCAGGGGTTCCCACAGAGCTTTGAGTAACCTCTTGGTTTTGCAGTCTGCAGGCAGTGCGCATTGTAAATTGCTCCCTTGCGGCCTTCTTCCTGTGGTAAAGGGATCATTTCAGCTGTGTGGTGAAAGGACAACATTTTCTAGCCTGACAAGGGATGCCTTGCCTGTGGTGGTCTCCCTGTCTAAGCTGGACCGTCTTGTGGAGACCAGACCCATATGGGAGCTTGTGCCGAAAATGCATTGGTTGCTGCGTAGGTTGAATTCTTTTTCATTTACTCTCTTTTCTTCACGAGCCTATGGATGGTAAACCTGTTCAGCAAAAAATGTACACTCCCCTTCTATGAGTTGTACTGACTCAGCCTCGTCCACCAAGTCTGCATTTTTATGTATCACCAATAAAGCTGTGTGCTTTAGCTGGCAAAAACGAGAACATGGTACTTGTCTTTGAGTTTATAGTCTGCGTGAAGAGGAAGCCCAAAATACATGATCAGTGCTAACTAACTGGGGCGTTTGCTCCTGAAGAATGTCCGCCTAGCAGTGCCCACAGGAGGCAGTGGAAGAGATGGGCTGCAGGGTTCAGGATAAGCTTCCAGAAGGGGCTGGGGGCGGGGCTGGGGCAGGGGAATGGGGTGGAGGGTGGAATTAAGAAGGACTGCTGGGAGGACTAAAGGAGACAGCACCTGTGAAGCAGGCAGCACAGTGCCTGATGCAGAGGAATCCTTCCCTCGATGAAGTTGTCTTTCCTCGCCTGCTGGCCTCTTAGAGAGGAAGGTCAGTATCCTTGAGGTTTTGTCTACACATCCTTGGGGGCCACAGGGCAACCCATCCCTGCACAAGTTAGTGCACAGTTATAGCAGTAACAGTTGCTACTTGCTGAGTGCCTGCTTTGTGTTGTTCTCTCTCCTGAGAAGCAGCTGTGAAACCTACTTCCAGGCCCCCTCCCTTCCTTGGGATGCCAAGCTCAAATTCCTGGCCGAGTGAAAAGGCTTGGCCGTTGCTTCCTCTGGCCAAGGAAGGGCAGAACCTCCTTTCTGCCCTATCCCTGGTACTTCTGTGGGATCCAGGAAGGGGACAGTGGAGGCCTCCGTGAATCCCCGAAGGGGTGGGAGGGCAGATGCTGAGGGGCGTGGCATGGCCATGGCTGGTCCATCCATCAGGAGACATATTCATGCCCTCCATCCAAGCCCCTGGCACCCCTTGGAGGAAAGGAAGAACACAGCCCTGCACACTGAACCACTCCATGAATCTGGGCAACTCATTCCACCACCCCCTCCCAACATTTACAGACCCCTCCCAGCAAGCCTCAGCCCCTGCATCACCAAAGCCAGGTTCCCTGCGTGTTGTTGATGTGTCCTGAAATGGTTCTCCTCCTCAAAGCCCTGGCTAACAGAGGGGACAAGAAGCTTCCTTTGGGCGGTGCTGCTTCTGAGCTCGGTGCCCTCTCCTGGTCTCCCTGGGATGTGACTCTGGGCCACTGCTCCCTGGGCATCAGCTGTGTACAAGTGCTCTGCCTTCTGACTGCCCTCCTCCATATAGAGCATAGTTTTATTTCAAATTTTTAGGGCTTTTTTTTTCAATTTTTTCCTCCCTTCTCCTGGAGTTTGGGGAGCAGGTGGGTTGCCACTCTCCTGCTTGTACTCATCCACCCCACAGTTTGGGCTGACTAGTAGTCACGGGTGCCTGCCAGGGACTCTGCCCCTTCCCAGGCCCTGCTGCCTTGATGGGCCAGCATGTGACTGTGGTTGCTGCAACATCACACCCCCAGCAACGTTCACCCCGCTGGGGCTTTGTTTGCTGGCTCTGGGGCTCTGTCTTGTTTCCAAAGAGCTGCTAACGTGGTCCCCCCTTTCTCCCAAGCCAGCCTCAGGTGGGCTGGGCAGTCTGTTTCCCACGCAGGATTGCCCTGCGGGCAGCCCTGCATGCACTTGTCCCAGTGGAGCCTGCTGGCCGATGGTGTCTTCAGCGACACCTTACTGCTCAGCCTCTGTAATCTCAGCCCAAAGGCAGAGCATTTCTCCTTCCTCCTGGCTCGGGGTCCCAAATTAACACGTGCTTCCCTCCTGCTCTGCGCTCTGCCGAGTCCCCCGTTTTGAGTCCTGCCACAGGTAGTAGGCCCACCATCTCCGAGGCAGGCATTTGGCACTTTCAGGCCACAGCTGATTCCTATCGCAGGGAGGGCCTCGGAGACCTTCTGCCCATCTCCTGAGCAATTCTGTCACAGGGCAGCCTGCCAGCATTGATGTGTCTCCACGGTGTGGTCTTGGCCCAAGTCAAGAGCCCCTTCTCCATTTGCTGGCACTGCCCTCCCGAAAACACTCCCTGCGTGTGGAAGCACAGGGCTCTGGTCTGCCCTTCATCCCTTTGTTGGTTGCTGTGCCAGGGCAGGAGCCCAGTTCCCAGTTCTGCCTACTACCGGGGTGCGGAGGGGGACTTCAGAGGGGGGCGTGGAGGGGGGGCGCAGGGGGCGGGGCGCATGCCTGCCAGTCAGGGCCTGATTAAGACATTCAGAGGCTTTCAGCACTGGAAAGACTAAGGTGCCTCCTCCCATGCTTAATTCAAAAATGAAACAGCAGGGGACCACCAAGCACAAACTAACCCACCTCTCTTCTGCAACCAAATGAGCTTCTTGCCAGGTTTCCCCATGGCAAACATTAGACAAGGTCATCAAAGCTTGAGCTTGTCACACTCTGTGGGGAGATGCCTGCCTTGATGGGGTCGCCCTAGCCGAAGCTGTCTCTTTGGTAAATCTGGAACTGCCTCCACAGACTGCCCTCCAGCTCCAGAAAGGGCCTTGGATTCCCTTCTTCTTCATCTCATTATCTTGTCTACACTTTGTGCCTGTAGGTACTGATTTCTGCACTAACTCCCAGCCTGCTACATCTCCTGGGAATTTTGTTATTTGACCCCCCCACTGCACCCCTCCCTGCCATAAGTGCAGGCAAGGTTGCAGACATCCAGCTTCCCAGCTGGTACACCCAGTCTCACACAATGCATCCCCACGGGGGCCCTTAGTGCCACTCTCAGAGCAGTTTCAACCACGATCCCCTCACTTTGAAATGTCACCAGGGACAGGCACAGCCCTCACCAAGTCGGTCTCTACGCTGGGCCACCGCAGCACCTTTTGGCTAAGAGTGTGACAGCTGTGTGCAGCACTGCCCCCCACCTCCTCGTAGCGGCCACCGGTTGGTCTAAGATGTGATGGGCACTGCAGCACAGTCCTGTGGGGCATCAGTCAGTCCCTTGTCTGCTCCTCATGCTGCATGGATCACCTTACACTCTGTCGCTTCCCCCTTCACTTTACTCACGACCTCCTCTTCCCCTGAAGGCTCATTTTCCCTTATTGCCTCTTGCTTTTGCGTGTGGCTTAGGACGGCCTTCCCCACTTCCCAATTACAAAAGGAGTCTCCTATATGGTTTCCTAATTCTTTCATACCTTTCTACTTAAAGGGTTGTCTCAGGGATATACTTGGAATTTCCTGACTCCTTTTCCAAATGGATAACCTGTTAACCCAGCACCACTTATCACTCCATTCTCACGGTATAATTGGTGCATTCTGGGACCTTCATGCACCCAGCTGAGCATCCCCGCTGTGGCTGCCTGCTGTGGAATTCCTCTTGGGGCACAACCCTTTCTCCCAGGAACCCCTCACTGACTCGGGGACCCTCTGCTCACTGGGTGGCCTGTGGCAGGTGGGGTGTGTGTGTTGGCAGGGAGGCTGTGTTGGTGCCTGTGAGCAGGCGTCTGCCCCAGGTACCTTCTCAGGACATGCTCTGGCCCACAGGAAACTTAGGAACCCCCCCGCCCTGCCTGCTTCAGCACCAAGGGAGATGGGACTGTTTTCTTCCCTCACCAAAATTGCCTCATTTTTGTGCGGCAAAACAAGTTGGAGCACACTGTGTTATGCATATTATTATAAACATTTTATGTAATATATTCTGTCGTGTATGATTTTAAATTTTCTCTTTTAGTAAAAATTATCTTTTTTAAATCATCATATAAAATTGTGTAGTGATACACATTTATAGGCATAACACTTTTTGCCTCCATTTGGATATATTGGGTTTGTATGGGGAAAAGTCAGTAAAAGACTCATTTTTATTTTTCTGTCTTTTGTGCCTTTGGAATTTTGTACTTATATATATTTTTTTCCATCAAAAGTAAGTATTATGGGAAATGATTTTTGCTTGTTTGTATAAAAGCTCTTGATGGAACATTGTTTCTACAGTCAGGCTCCTTTGGTGAACGCTCTTATTATATTTATTTTTTGCCTCTTTTTTCTTTCTGACTTTTTTTTTTTTTTTGCAGTCCACGGGCCCCTCACTGTTGTGGCCTCTCCTGTTGTGGAGCACAGGCTCTGGACGCGCAGGCTCAGTGGCCATGGCTCATGGGCCCAGGCGCTCCGCGGCATGTGGGATCTTCCCGGACTGGGGCACATCGGCAGGCGGACTCTCAACCACTGCACCACCAGGGAAGCCCTCTCTCTGACTTTTTAACTAGACAAACATAGTTTACAAATTATGACAGTTTTATCTCTTCTTATTCAATATTTTATAGCTCATTTCTTTTTCTTATCTCATTGCACTGTCAAGGACCTCCAGAGCAACAGTATTGATGATACAGTGCATACTTGTCATGTTTCTGATTTTAATGTCTGATGTTTCAGCAGTAAGGTTGATATTTGCTGTAGGTCTTTGAATAATATAATATGTCATCTATCTATATAATAGAATTTATAAAGCAGTAAAAATAGGTGAACTAGATCTCTACAGATCAGTCTAGACAATTCTCAGAAACCTAATGTTTAGTGAGATAAGTAATTTAAAGAAAGATACAATATAATGCCATTTATATAATTTTAAGACTATAAAACAATACTATATATTATTTTGGATACAAAATTAAAACTGGGTACTGAAAGATGCACATCAATTTTACAATATTACTTGCTTCTGGGAAGAGATTGAGGAAAATGTGACCCTAACAATTTTGTAGTTTAATTTTGTCTATTAATAAAGAAATTATAAACAAATACAAAAAAGTGTTAATGTTTGTTGTTAATTATGAATGATTTATATGTAGAACCTCATTATTTTTCTCTGTATTTTTTTTTTTTTTGCGGTATGCGGGCCTCTCTCACTGCTGTGGCCCCTCCCACCGCAGAGCACAGGCTCCGGACGCACAGGCTCAGCGGCCATGGCTCATGGGCCCAGCCACTCTGCAGCATGTGGGATCTTCCCGGATCGGGGCACGAACCCGCGTCCCAACCCGCGTCCCCTGCATCGGCAGGCGGACTCTCAACCACTGTGCCACCAGGGAAGCCCCTTCTCTGTATTTTTTTTAATTAAAAAGAAACCTGCATTTTGTGTCGAATACAATGAATTAAAAAACCCTCATCTAGACATATCGCCAAGAAATTTTAGAATAATAATGATTAAAAGGAGACCTTAAAATTTCTCAACGGTAGGAATAAAGCCATCTACCAAGCAGACTGGCATCAGACATGTTATTCATAATACTGGATATGATATGACAATGTATAAATGCCTTCAAATTCTTAGAAAATATGCTTTTCTCTAGTATTCTACTTCTAAACAGACATACCCACATACCACATCAGTATGTGATGACCATACAGATGTTTTCAGGACGGAAAGTACACAAATTTTGCCTCTTGTGGACCTTCTCTTAGGAAATTATTTGAACATGGACTCCAAGAAAAGAAGGTAGTAATCAAGTCAAAGGTAAATATGGAATCGAGGAAATGGTGATCACAACATGGGAAAGGAATAAAGGTTAATTTTAAGACGACAGCTAAACAGCAGGCCCTGGTTTATCAGACCAAAGTGGAGCAAGAAGACAGAAGATTTGGGGTAGTAGGTGAACAAAAGGGGACTTGTTAAAATCAATTGAGAGGTTAGAAGAACTAGAGGGTATGATACAGGCAAATAAGGGAAGAAAAACAATTAGAAGGACCTCTAAGAAAATATTACAGTAAGAGCCCCCAATGGACCATGCCTCCTTGTTACCATAACATTGTATAATCCCCTCCCACGCTGAATCTGGACCTGGCATGTGATTTGCTTTGGCCAGTTTGAACATTAGAAAACATGACCCATGAAGAGGCTTGAACAGTGCATTTTCAGTGGGCATTTCACTCTTCCTGCTCTGAAACCACCATGTGCCAAGCAGACTAGCCTGCTAGAGGATGAGACCATGTAGAACAGCCATGAACTGTTCTGAGGACCCCTAGGAAGAGCTGCCAGATAAAATTCAGAACTCCCAGTTAAATTTAAATTTCAGATGAACATAAAACATTTTTCAGTATAAGTATGTCCCAAATATTGCATGGGGCATACTTATACTAAAACAATTATTAATTATTTAACTGGAATTCAAATTTAACTGGGCATCCTGTATTTTTATTTGCTACATCTGCCAACCTTAGTCAGAGGAAAATCAGCCCCCAACTGATTTGCCAGCTGACTCCAGTCACATAAATGACCTCAGGCAAGATTAGCAGAAGAACCAACCAGTGCAAATTCCTGATACGCAAAATAATGAGTAAATAAAATGGCTGTTTTAAGCTACTGAGTTTTGGAGTGCTTTGTTAGGCAGCAATCAACAACAGACTTAAAAAAACCCAAAAAGTTCAAAGTGTATACTTGCTTCAAATATGCAGCAAATTAAGATAAAGAGTGAGTTCAGCATTTGAAGGAGTATAAGGAAAAAGAATCTATTTAGTCTTGAATCTAACAACAGTATCCTTTAAGTGACTCAAGTTAAGAGCCTTGACCTCGGATTCCAGAACATTTCTAAGTGACTATAGTGGACCAGATTGAAGCAAAAGCTAATCTTAGGTGTCTGTGGGATCTGGCCATGTCACCTAGGATGGTACAGGCTTGAATGAGCTCCTAAGTTACTAAGTAAGTATTCTCAGGATAAGTTGTATCCATACCCTGATAAAATTGATTTATAACTTACACCTAGTTCTACCATACCAGATGACAGTGCATGAGTGGACCATGGCTACATGGCTCCCAGAACAGTCTGAAGTGACCAAATAGATATAAAGCCAACCCTTCTGCATCCCAAGAAAGACCTACATTGAACACGTGAAGGCACCTGAGGGAGTCAGGTGGTATCATCATCAAAAGGGTGTCTTCATGGGGTATTGAAAGCAAGGGGAACTTGCCCTTCTAATGGAGAAAACGTTCCTAGTTTTTTTGCTTTACATAGCCATATGTCTATTTCTCTATATCTACCTATCTATCTATCTATCTATCTCTATCGTGAGTTCCAGTTAACTTTTACATTAAGTTCTATAACAACCAAGTCTTCCATTAAAGCTTTCTGCCTTCAGCTCTATGCATTGAAAATCAATAAACAGTATATACTTTTTATTGAAGTATAGTTGATTAACAATATTACATTAGTTTCAGGTGTACAGCATACTGATTCAGTACTGTTACAGATTAAAAGTTATTACAAGATAATGGTTATAATTCCCTGTGCTATACAATATATCCTTGTTGTTTATCTATTTTATACATAGTAGTTTGCATCTCTTAATCCCATACCCCTAACTTGCCCCTCCCCACTTCTCTCTCCCCTCTGGTAAACAATAGTTTGTTTTCTATATCTGTGAGTCTGTTTCTGTTTTGCTATATTGGATTATTTTTTAGATTCCACATATAAGTGATATCATACAGTATTTGTCTTTCTCTGTCTGACATTTCACTGAGCATAATATTCTCTAAGTCTATCCACATTGCTGCAAATGGCAGAATTTCATTCTTTTTTAATGAGTAATATTCATATATATATTCATATATAATATTCATATATATATCTCACATATATAAATCTCACATCTCACATCCATTTGTCTGTTGAAGAACACTTGGGTTGCTTCTTTGTCTTGGCTATTGTAAATAATGCTGCTATGAACATTGGGGTGCATGTATCTTTTCGAATTAGTTTTTTCATTTTTCCCAGGTATATACCTAGGAGTGGAATTGCTGGATCATATGGTAGTTCTATTTTTAATTTTTTTAGGAACCTCCATACTGTTTCCCATAGTGGCTGTACCAATTTACATTCCTACCAACAGTGTACAAGTGTTTCCTTTTCTTCACATCCTCTCCAACATCTGTTATTTGTAGACTTTTTGACGATAGCCATTCTGACAGGTGTGAGGTGATAATTCGTTTTGATTTGCATTCCTCTAATAACTAGCCATGTTGAGCAGCTTTTTATATGCCTGTTAGCCATCTGTATGTCTTCTTTGGAAAAATGTCTATTCAGGTCTTCTGCCCATTTTTTGATTGTGTTGTTTGGTTTTTTGATATTGAGTTGTATAAGCTGTTTATATACTTTGGATATTAACACCTTGTCTGTTATCATTTGCAAATATCTTCTCCCATTCCGTAACTGTCTTTTCATTTTGTCAATGGTTTCCTTTGCTGTGCAAAAACTTTTAAGTTTAGTGAGGTCCCATTTGTTTATTTTTGTTTTATTTCTTTTGCCTTAAAAAAACAGATCCAAAAATATATTGCTGTGATTTATGTCAAAGAATGTTCTGCCTATGTTTTCTTCTAGGAGTTTTAAGGTTTCAGATCTTACATTTATGTCTTTAATCCATTTTGAATTTGTTTTTGTATGTGGTATGAGGGAATGTTCTAATCTCATTGTTTTACATGTAGCTGTCCAATATTCCCAGCACCACTTATTGAAGAGGTTGTCTTTTCTCCATTGTATATTCTTGCCTCCTTTGTCATAGATTAATTGACCATCGGTGTGTGGGTTTATTTCTGGGCTCTTTATTCTCTTCCATTACTCTATGTGTCTGTTTTGTGCCAGTATCATGCTGTTTTGATACTGTGGCTTTGTTGAATAGTCTGAAGTCTGGAAGGGTGCTACCTCCAGTTTTGTTCTTTTTTTCTCAAGCTTGCTTTGGCAATTCAGGGTCTTTTGTGGCTCCATATGAATTTTAGGGCTATTTGTTCTAGTTCTGTGAAAAATGTCCTAGGTATTTTGATAGGGATTGCATTAAATCTGTAGATTGCTTTAGATAGTATGGCCATTTTAACAATATTAATTCTTCCAATCTAAGAACACAGAATATTTTTCCATTTCTTTGTATCATCTTCAATTTCTTTCCTTAATGTTTCGTGAACAGTATTTAGATGATTATGACTATATAAATGCTGTTCATTGCTGAGCTGAAGTAGTCTCCTAACATGTGAATCTATTTTGTATAGTTTTAGAAAATGATTCACATATTACCTGTGGGGAGGAAATTTTAAGTAGGCATGAGACAATAAAATATAGCTGACAGAATGTGGGATGTAGAAGAAGATGATAAAAGACAGAAGAAAAGACAGCAGAGCTGATATCCTCATTTTATAAAGTGAGAAGTGAACAAGTCCTGCTGGAAGTTTATGAAACAAAATAAATGTTTATGTATATAATTTAAAGTTAAATTTAGCTACTTTATTTAGTTTAATTGATTTTATGGCCTACTTTCTCCATAAGAAAGCAAGCTTAATAAAGGCTGTCTGTCTTGCTCACTACCGAATTCTAAATGCTTTGAATAGTGCTTGGCACACAGTGGTGTTCAATAAATAATTGTTGACTGTATGATTAAACTAAAATAATAATAACATTACAAACATCAGGAATAAGAGAAAGGAAGGAAGGGCTGTAAGATTAATGAGCTAAGTGTCCTATTTACATATCAGAAGTTCATTAGAGTACAAGTATATTTTTGGCATTTTGAAGATGACCACAAGAACAGTTCTCAGTCTTGGCACTATCAATTGTTTGGGCTGGGGGCTGCCTTGTGCACTGGAGGATCACTGACATCTACCCACAAGATGCCAGTAGCACACCTGTCCTCTGTTGTGACAATCAAAAATGTCTCCAGACACTGACAAATGTATCCTGGAAGCAAAATCACCCCTGGTTGAGAAACACTGCATCAGAAGAAGCTAACATCAGATAAGTGAAGAAAAGTTGCCTCTGGACTCTAGAGAATGGTCCTGAGTCTAGGGAAGAGCAGGAGGGGAAATGACTCATTTTCATCATAAACTCTGTACTAATTGCTTTGCTATTATGTATGTATTGTTCTGATAATATTAACATTTGTAAAAAATATGAAATAAATGGAATAAAAGGGATTTTGAGATAGGCTAGCAATATGGGATGAGAGAGAAGGAAGGAGTCAGTAATGACTAGGATTCTGGCAGGTGCAACTGGGTGGATGGTGATTGTGCTCACCAAGACAGGGAAGACAGGAAGGAAAAAAGTTTTGGTGTGGGACTGGGGAATGATGACTCCAATTTCAAATTTGTTGAAGTTGAAATATCTGTGGGATATGAAATCTGTAGACATCAAATAAATTAATCTTGGACTCTGGATATATAGACTTGTGAGTCATTAACATACAGGTGATAACTGAAGCCATGGCAATGGATGAGATTCCTAGAAAGAGAAGAGACTTGAGAACAGGACCTCAAGATACAGAGCGTGTAACGTTCTTGTCTTTTTCAAGTACCTACATTTTTAAAATTAATTAGGGCCATATTGTAAATATTGTTTAACATACTTTAAAAACAAATTTCTTTCTGCAAACATAATGCACATTTACTGAAGATATTTCTCAAAAATATCTAGATAAGCACAAATTCCTGTCCAGAGTCAAAATTGCAGCTTGAATGCTAGACAATCAAATTGAGTAGACACTGAGCACTAATTATGTGCAGGGCAGATGGAGATTCAATAGTAAACAAACAGGTATCATTCCTGTGTTCATAGAATGTATCATCTAGTGGGGAATACAGGCAAAGAAAATGGAAAATACAGTGGAGTGTAATGAATGCTAAGAAAATTAATCATGAAAAGCTACTTCAACTAAAGATGCAATGAGATGTGATTTAAGCATCTTTTGTGTCACCCAATTTTCTCTTAATTGGCACAAGCTCAGTTACCGGGACAGGAAGAAACTTTGTTGTGTGTTACTTTTCCCCCTGTGTCATGTAGTAAGAACGCTCAGGAAGGCTGGCAGAGAGCATGGAGTTATTTGTCTTTCTGGGCCTGACTAGAGGCTCTGTCCAAACTAAGTCTCGCAGTATGCTGGGCTCTAACTCCTTCACAGAGAACATCTCCATGAATTGTAAATTAGTTTTATGCTTTACAGTCTGTTCAGTTAATTTTCCAGAAACTCTCTAGCTGTGATTCTACTTTCTTAAGTAAGCTACAAGACAACAATGAATTCCAGAAAAGAAAAAGACTGTTTCTTCCTTCCTTCCTTCCTTTCTTCTTTATTCCTTTCTTTCTTTCTTATTATGGTAAGAACACTTAACATGAGATCTACCCTCTTAACAAATTTGTGTATTTCTTAAAGATAAGAAGCATGCACAACTTGACAGCTGGAGCCACCATGGAGCAGAAGATCCATAATAAGAAGGAAAGAGAGATTGGGCCAAATAAGGAGTCACAAAGGTCATATTTGCAGGAAATAATCTGTCCCCAACAAGCATTAGAGATGAGTCTGGCCTCGAGCAGCAGAAGAGAAGAGAGACTGCACTTTTAGCAGCCCCACAGCTACCTCTCTCTAATGACTTGAGCCATAAAAAAATTATTGGTATCAGACAATCCTGGCCCTTATCCTAGATGAACATTCTGCAAAAAACTGGTTCAGTAAAACCTGATATCCCTCAAAGATGGGGAATCAAAATGGAACTGACACAAGAGGTAAACAGAGGTAATGCACGGGAAAAAAGAAGGAAAGGGACCTGAAAATGCATGGCAGATAAAGAAAACTCATCTGAAAAATAGTAGGTGAAAATTGTCACCAGATATTTCACCATGAATTAGAAAGTTTTAATGAAGCAATAAAGCAAGAGCTCAAGAAAAGGATGGTAAGAGAAGAATGAGCTGAAATGTGAGCTGTCAGGCCTCAGGGAAAATGTAGAAGAAATTTAACAATCACAGAGATGAAGGCAAAAGTGACAGGAAAGGAAGAAACCTTAGCAAAAGTCTAGCAATTAGTGTCAAATCTATGCAAATTTAAGACGAAGACCAAAACAAACGTGGTGATTATGGTTACAGAACAAATGTAACGGTGATAAACCCAGATGGAGTAGAAATGATAAAATTAGCAACAATTGGGAGAGAAAGAAAGAGAAAGAAAGAAAAAGAAAGTGAGAGGTAATGTAAATATGTTGGTTTTCCTATCCTTAGTACCTGGGGGTCAAAACATGACATCTAAAGCAGACAAATCTGGCAATAAGGGTCCAAGTATATTGAGCAGTAAAAAGACAAACACTAAGAAATATAATTTAATCAACTAAAATTGGGTAGATGAAACAAGGAAATAGAAGGGACGAAAAAGAAATATGTATAATATGTAAATATGTATAACCATTGAATCATTATTTCTAATATCAAGAAAAATGGTGAAAAACCCTAATATCCACACATAAGGGACTGACTAAATAATTATGGCATATTTATACAATAAAATACTATTCAACTATAAACTAAAAAGCAATTTTTTAATGTAGTGATATCAAAGGATTGAGAAGATTATTATATGTCTGTGAATATATATATACAAGCATATATTACATATTTTGCCATATATTCCCCCCCCCTATATATATAGATGCACAAGAAATTGATAATATTGCCGCTGGTGGCGAAAAACTGGGTAGTGGCGACACAGAGGTGAGAGAAAGGTTTACAATGTATACCCTTTGTTATCTTTTGAATTTTGAACCATTAGGCTCCTACTTATTTTTTTAAATAAATTAAATTTAAATTTAAGATGAAATATAAAGAATTGGTTGACCTGTCTTTGCCCAGACTTGTGGATGTCATGTTATGTGAGATGCCTGATACATACTTTGTAGAGCTTCCTGACTCCACATACATCTCTCTCTGTTCTAGACCCCTGAGGAGTGAGGCAAACATACAGGGCAGTGCCCTGGTTGCCCACCTGCCCAACTATGTCCCTGCCCATTCTTTTTTTTTTTTTACATCTTTATTGGAGTATAATTGCTTTACAATGGTGTGTTAGTTTCTACTTTATAACAAAGTGAATCAGTTACACATAAACATATGTTCCCATATCTCTTCCCTCTTGCGTCTCCCTCCCTCCCACCCTCCCTATCCCACCCCTCCAGGCGGTCACAAAGCACCGAGCTGATCTCCCTGTGCTATGCAGCTGCTTCCCACTAGCTATCTACCTTACGTTTGGTAGTGTATATATGTCCATGCCTCTCTCTCACTTTGTCACAGCTTACCCTTCCCCCTCCCCATATCCTCAAGTCCATTCTCTAGTAGGTCTGTATCTTTATTCCTGTCTTACCCCTAGGTTCTTCATGACATTTTTTTCTTAAATTCCATATATATGTGTTAGCATACGGTATTTGCCTGTCTCTTTCTGACTTACTTCACTCTGTATGACAGACCCTAGGTCTATCCACCTCATTACAAATAGCTCAATTTTGTTTCTTTTTATGGCTGAGTAATATTCCATTGTATATATGTGCCACATCTTCTTTATCCATTCATCCGATGATGGACGCCTAGGTTTTTTCCATCTCTGAGCTATTGTAAATAGAGCTGCAATGAACATTTTGGTACATGACTCTTTCTGAATTATGGTTTTCTCAGGGTATATGCCCAGTAGTGGGATTGCTGGGTCATATGGTAGTTCTATTTGTAGTTTTTTTAAGGAACCTCCAGACTGTTCTCCATAGTGGCTGTAACAATTCACATTCCCACCAGCAGTGCAAGAGTGTTCCCTTTTCTCCACACCCTCTCCAGCATTTATTGTTTCTAGATATTTTGATGATGGCCATTCTGACTGGCATGAGATGATATCTCATTGTAGTGTTGATTTGCATTCTCTAATGATTAATGATGTTGAGCATTCTTTCATGTGTTTGTTGGCAGTCTGTATATCTTCTTTGGAGAAATGTCTATTTAGGTTTTCTGCCCATTTTTGGATTGGGTTGTTTGTTTTTTTGTTATTGAGCTGCATAAGCTGCTTCTAAATTTTGGAGATTAATCCTTTGTCAGTTGCTTCATTTGCAAATATTTTCTCCCATTCTGAGGGTTGTCTTTTGGTCTTGTTTATGGTTTCCTTTGCTGTGCAAAAGCTTTGAAGTTTCATTAGGTCCCATTTGTTTATTTTTGTTTTTATTTCCATTTCTCTAGGAGGTGGGCCAAAAAGGATCTTGCTGTGATTTATGTCATAGAGTGTTCTGCCTATGTTTTCCTCTAAGAGTTTGATAGTTTCTGGCCTTACATTTAGGTCTTTAATCCATTTTGAGTTTATTTTTGTGTATGGTGTTAGGGAGTGATCTAATCTCATACTTTTACATGTACCTGTCCAGTTTTCCCAGCACCACTTATTGAAGATGCTGTCCTTTCTCCACTGTACATTCCTGCCTCCTTTATCAAAGATAAGGTGACCATATGTGCGTGGGTTTATCTCTGGGCTTTCTATCCTGTTCCATTGATCTATCTTTCTGTTTTTGTGCCAGTACCATACTGTCTTGATTACTGTAGCTTTGTAGTATAGTCTGAAGTCAGGAAGCCTGATTCCTCCAGCTCCATTTTTCGTTCTCAAGATAGCTTTGGTTATTTGGGGTCTTTTGTGTTTCCATACAAATTGCGAAGTTTTTTGTTCTAGTTCTATGAAAAATGCCAGTGGTAGTTTGATAGGGATTGCATTGAATCTATAGATTGCTTTGGGTAGTAGAGTCATTTTCACAATGTTGATTCTTCGAATCCAAGTCATGGTATATCTCTCCATCTATGTGTATCATCTTTAATTTCTTTCATCAGTGTCTTATAATTTTCTGCATACAGGTCTTTTGTCTCCTTAGGTAGGTTTATTCCTAGATATTTTATTCATTTTGTTGCAGTGGTAAATGGGAGTGTTTTCTTGATTTCAATTTCAGATTTTTCATCATTAGTGTATAGGAATGCCAGAGATTTCTGTGCATTAATTTTGTATCCTGCTACTTTACCAAATTCATTTATTAGCTCTAGTAGTTTTCTGGTAGCATCTTTAGGATTCTCTATGTATAGTATCATGTCATCTGCAAACAGTGACAGCTTTACTTCTTCTTTTCCGATTTGGATTCCTTTTATTTCCTTTTCTTCTCTGATTGCTGTGGCTAAAACTTCCAAAACTATGTTGAATAATAGTGGTGAGAGTGCCTGCCCATTCTTAATTCTGATCTGGGGCAGTCTCATTAGCATGTAACAGGAATGATATTACAAAAAATATTTAACCAATCTATATCTAACTGCCTCTGTAAATAATGTTGTTGTATAGCCCATTCATCATTAAGATTAAATAATTAGGATTATAACCTCACACAAAGAGAAACAAACTACTGCTTATACCTGGATCAAGAAACTTAGGGTTGGGCTTCCCTGGTGGTGCAGTGGTTGAGAGTCCGCCTACCGATGCAGGGGACACGGGTTCGTGCCCCAGTCCAGGAAGATCCCCCATGCCGCGGAGCGGCTGGGCCCGTGAGCCATGGCCGCTGAGCCTGTGCGTCTGGACCCTGTGCTCCACAACTGGAGTGGCCACAACAGTGAGAGGCCTGAGTACCGCAAAAAAAAAAAAAAAAAAGAAAGAAACTTAGGGTTCTCAAAGCTAATTTTTAAAACTCATAACCATCGATTTAGAGTTTTCCTAAATCCCTAAAACTCTCATTACATATAAAAATCAGGTTTGGAAGACTCTGACCATAGATCTCTACCACAAGCTATAGGTAGTGAGAACTTGGAACCTAAAGGAAGTGTCCATCAGAGAGGAACTTTGTGGAGTGAGAGAGGGGAGAAGAAGGGAAAACAACCAACTACATGTCTCCTGGCTCAAATCAATTCCTAGATTGAAACCTTACAGGGGGGTGGGTGTTGGTAATGACCAGATGAGTTATTGGAAAATCTCAGAGCACTGGGATTAGTTTTTCATTTCCCCAGGCACAAGCTTGGAAAAGTGTGGGGTCTGACATGCGACAGCACAAGTGGCAGAGTAGAAAAGGCTGAGAGATACAGGTGGTGGGAACATCCCCCATCACTCCCCTTACCTCCACAGGCCCTCCCTAGTTGAGAAAGTCACCAAATCCACCTACTATTTAATTTAAAGGCCTGGATAAATAAAAATACAGAATTCTGGATATATAGTTATGCATTGACAATTTCTCTTTGTGAGATGCAAATATTTATTCTGAGGGGGGTTGTGTGACATGTTATTTGGAGTGCTTATTTGTGGAAATAACTTGAGCCATCAAACTACCTTTCCTTCCTTCAAAATCATCCCATATCCAGATATCAAAGAACAATAGAATACTGATGGCTAGACTTAATGGAGACTTTGCCAGGGTTAAAGAAACATGATTGGATAAACCAGAAGAACCTGTTTGAACTACTCCTCCACTGCCAGGGGAGAGGGAGGAAGAAAATATAAAAGTAAAATGAAAGAAATGAAAGGTCTACAGGGAGAGTTCTAAGAAAAGAGCACTTGTGGAACAATAGGGCTTAATGCCTTGTCTTTTCCCCTTCCCTCCTCTTTATGAGTAATGATGCTGAGGCACTTGACCATCCCCCCTTTTCACTGTTGTTCCAAAGCAGCAGAAACCACAGATATGTCCAGTGTGCTGGCAGACAGGATAAGGACAGCAGAGTTGAAGTAGCATAGCATTGTAGGAGAGGTAAAGACCATGACCCTTCACAAAGCAACAAAAATAGACCCCAAAAGAAATGTGAAAGATCATTATGAAGAAAACTTCACTAAGTGACAAAAAGGATGAAAACAAATGTGCTTAGATGGGAAAATTGTAAAGTTGCCAATTAATCCATCAACGTAGCACATTTCAATCAAAACATTAAAACCAGATTCTGCAAAAAATGACATTAGTGTAATTAATTACACATTCAGAGAAAATTAAGGTACAAGGCCTACCTCAAACCAAATGTACACACGCACAAAAACACACACCACTAACAGGTTAACAAAGGAACTTACTTTGAAAAGGAAACTATTTGTATTAGAAGGAAATATAGCCAAATGTTTTCTAATAACCTTGGGCTGTCCAAGACTATCCAAAGTAAAATAGAAATATAGAAGTTTAATAGGAAAATATTGATAGACACAGAAAATGTAAATTCCTGATTGACCAAATATATCACACAAAAGAAAAATAAAGGGAAGGGTTGAGACAAACCATGGTGATTTCAACATGTAACAATAGCCATATTTCCAGTGTGGGTAATGACTACCATGTAAATTGTTGAGCAAGTCTATATATAGAAAAAAACTTGTTTTGCCGCACAAAAATGAGGCAATTTTGGTGAGGGAAGAAAACAGTCCCATCTCCCTTGGTGCTGAAGCAGGCAGGGCGGGGGGGTTCCTAAGTTTCCTGTGGGCCAGAGCATGTCCTGAGAAGGTACCTGGGGCAGACGCCTGCTCACAGGCACCAACACAGCCTCCCTGCCAACACACACACCCCACCTGCCACAGGCCACCCAGTGAGCAGAGGGTCCCCGAGTCAGTGAGGGGTTCCTGGGAGAAAGGGTTGTGCCCCAAAAGGAATTCCACAGCAGGCAGCCACAGCGGGGATGCTCAGCTGGGTGCATGAAGGTCCCAGAATGCACCAATTATACCGTGAGAATGGAGTGATAAGTGGTGCTGGGTTAACAGGTTATCCATTTGGAAAAGGAGTCAGGAAATTCCAAGTATATCCCTGAGACAACCCTTTAAGTAGAAAGGTATGAAAGAATTAGGAAACCATATAGGAGACTCCTTTTGTAATTGGGAAGTGGGGAAGGCCGTCCTAAGCCACACGCAAAAGCAAGAGGCAATAAGGGAAAATGAGCCTTCAGGGGAAGAGGAGGTCGTGAGTAAAGTGAAGGGGGAAGCGACAGAGTGTAAGGTGATCCATGCAGCATGAGGAGCAGACAAGGGACTGACTGATGCCCCACAGGACTGTGCTGCAGTGCCCATCACATCTTAGACCAACCGGTGGCCGCTACGAGGAGGTGGGGGGCAGTGCTGCACACAGCTGTCACACTCTTAGCCAAAAGGTGCTGCGGTGGCCCAGCGTAGAGACCGACTTGGTGAGGGCTGTGCCTGTCCCTGGTGACATTTCAAAGTGAGGGGATCGTGGTTGAAACTGCTCTGAGAGTGGCACTAAGGGCCCCCGTGGGGATGCATTGTGTGAGACTGGGTGTACCAGCTGGGAAGCTGGATGTCTGCAACCTTGCCTGCACTTATGGCAGGGAGGGGTGCAGTGGGGGGGTCAAATAACAAAATTCCCAGGAGATGTAGCAGGCTGGGAGTTAGTGCAGAAATCAGTACCTACAGGCACAAAGTGTAGACAAGATAATGAGATGAAGAAGAAGGGAATCCAAGGCCCTTTCTGGAGCTGGAGGGCAGTCTGTGGAGGCAGTTCCAGATTTACCAAAGAGACAGCTTCGGCTAGGGCGACCCCATCAAGGCAGGCATCTCCCCACAGAGTGTGACAAGCTCAAGCTTTGATGACCTTGTCTAATGTTTGCCATGGGGAAACCTGGCAAGAAGCTCATTTGGTTGCAGAAGAGAGGTGGGTTAGTTTGTGCTTGGTGGTCCCCTGCTGTTTCATTTTTGAATTAAGCATGGGAGGAGGCACCTTAGTCTTTCCAGTGCTGAAAGCCTCTGAATGTCTTAATCAGGCCCTGACTGGCAGGCATGCGCCCCGCCCCCTGCGCCCCCCCTCCACGCCCCCCTCTGAAGTCCCCCTCCGCACCCCGGTAGTAGGCAGAACTGGGAACTGGGCTCCTGCCCTGGCACAGCAACCAACAAAGGGATGAAGGGCAGACCAGAGCCCTGTGCTTCCACACGCAGGGAGTGTTTTCGGGAGGGCAGTGCCAGCAAATGGAGAAGGGGCTCTTGACTTGGGCCAAGACCACACCGTGGAGACACATCAATGCTGGCAGGCTGCCCTGTGACAGAATTGCTCAGGAGATGGGCAGAAGGTCTCCGAGGCCCTCCCTGCGATAGGAATCAGCTGTGGCCTGAAAGTGCCAAATGCCTGCCTCGGAGATGGTGGGCCTACTACCTGTGGCAGGACTCAAAACGGGGGACTCGGCAGAGCGCAGAGCAGGAGGGAAGCACGTGTTAATTTGGGACCCCGAGCCAGGAGGAAGGAGAAATGCTCTGCCTTTGGGCTGAGATTACAGAGGCTGAGCAGTAAGGTGTCGCTGAAGACACCATCGGCCAGCAGGCTCCACTGGGACAAGTGCATGCAGGGCTGCCCGCAGGGCAATCCTGCGTGGGAAACAGACTGCCCAGCCCACCTGAGGCTGGCTTGGGAGAAAGGGGGGACCACGTTAGCAGCTCTTTGGAAACAAGACAGAGCCCCAGAGCCAGCAAACAAAGCCCCAGCGGGGTGAACGTTGCTGGGGGTGTGATGTTGCAGCAACCACAGTCACATGCTGGCCCATCAAGGCAGCAGGGCCTGGGAAGGGGCAGAGTCCCTGGCAGGCACCCGTGACTACTAGTCAGCCCAAACTGTGGGGTGGATGAGTACAAGCAGGAGAGTGGCAACCCACCTGCTCCCCAAACTCCAGGAGAAGGGAGGAAAAAATTGAAAAAAAAAGCCCTAAAAATTTGAAATAAAACTATGCTCTATATGGAGGAGGGCAGTCAGAAGGCAGAGCACTTGTACACAGCTGATGCCCAGGGAGCAGTGGCCCAGAGTCACATCCCAGGGAGACCAGGAGAGGGCACCGAGCTCAGAAGCAGCACCGCCCAAAGGAAGCTTCTTGTCCCCTCTGTTAGCCAGGGCTTTGAGGAGGAGAACCATTTCAGGACACATCAACAACACGCAGGGAACCTGGCTTTGGTGATGCAGGGGCTGAGGCTTGCTGGGAGGGGTCTGTAAATGTTGGGAGGGGGTGGTGGAATGAGTTGCCCAGATTCATGGAGTGGTTCAGTGTGCAGGGCTGTGTTCTTCCTTTCCTCCAAGGGGTGCCAGGGGCTTGGATGGAGGGCATGAATATGTCTCCTGATGGATGGACCAGCCATGGCCATGCCACGCCCCTCAGCATCTGCCCTCCCACCCCTTCGGGGATTCACGGAGGCCTCCACTGTCCCCTTCCTGGATCCCACAGAAGTACCAGGGATAGGGCAGAAAGGAGGTTCTGCCCTTCCTTGGCCAGAGGAAGCAACGGCCAAGCCTTTTCACTCGGCCAGGAATTTGAGCTTGGCATCCCAAGGAAGGGAGGGGGCCTGGAAGTAGGTTTCACAGCTGCTTCTCAGGAGAGAGAACAACACAAAGCAGGCACTCAGCAAGTAGCAACTGTTACTGCTATAACTGTGCACTAACTTGTGCAGGGATGGGTTGCCCTGTGGCCCCCAAGGATGTGTAGACAAAACCTCAAGGATACTGACCTTCCTCTCTAAGAGGCCAGCAGGCGAGGAAAGACAACTTCATCGAGGGAAGGATTCCTCTGCATCAGGCACTGTGCTGCCTGCTTCACAGGTGCTGTCTCCTTTAGTCCTCCCAGCAGTCCTTCTTAATTCCACCCTCCACCCCATTCCCCTGCCCCAGCCCCGCCCCCAGCCCCTTCTGGAAGCTTATCCTGAACCCTGCAGCCCATCTCTTCCACTGCCTCCTGTGGGCACTGCTAGGCGGACATTCTTCAGGAGCAAACGCCCCAGTTAGTTAGCACTGATCATGTATTTTGGGCTTCCTCTTCACGCAGACTATAAACTCAAAGACAAGTACCATGTTCTCGTTTTTGCCAGCTAAAGCACACAGCTTTATTGGTGATACATAAAAATGCAGACTTGGTGGACGAGGCTGAGTCAGTACAACTCATAGAAGGGGAGTGTACATTTTTTGCTGAACAGGTTTACCATCCATAGGCTCGTGAAGAAAAGAGAGTAAATGAAAAAGAATTCAACCTACGCAGCAACCAATGCATTTTCGGCACAAGCTCCCATATGGGTCTGGTCTCCACAAGACGGTCCAGCTTAGACAGGGAGACCACCACAGGCAAGGCATCCCTTGTCAGGCTAGAAAATGTTGTCCTTTCACCACACAGCTGAAATGATCCCTTTACCACAGGAAGAAGGCCGCAAGGGAGCAATTTACAATGCGCACTGCCTGCAGACTGCAAAACCAAGAGGTTACTCAAAGCTCTGTGGGAACCCCTGCCTGGCCAACAAG
Source organism: Delphinus delphis (assembly GCF_949987515.2). Lineage (NCBI taxonomy): Eukaryota > Metazoa > Chordata > Mammalia > Artiodactyla > Delphinidae > Delphinus > Delphinus delphis. Next base: position 41,237,683 of record NC_082704.1, read on the forward strand.
AGAGTGGTCCTGGATTTAGCAAGTGTAACTTTCACCCAGAGATACGGCTACTGGCTAAGGCTGGATCTTCAATAGCACCCACTGCAGAGTCTTTGATTGAGAACACAAGTGTGTGGTTCACTGATCGGGTTTTGGTTCGGGGTGGATCAGTCCCATCCTGTTGGAGGGGGCCATTTAAGAGGCCGGGATTTCTGGGAGAAGCTGTCTGTTTGCGTTCCTGATAAAGAGGGACAAGAAGGAGAGCAACATCTGGGCTCCCAGCAACTCCCCCGCCAAGACTGGCTTTTCAGACAAACCCATCAAGGGTTTCACAACGTGCCCCTCAGCACATTCACTTCCCTCTGGTATCAAAGGAAACTTCAAGTCTGAAACGGACTTGGCAAGCATGTTATTAATAACTGTCATGATTATTAACAAATTTAATCCGGCCTGCTGCAGAAATGAGTTGCAGCAAAGTGACACAGTCTCCCGACACACTTCGTTGATATACATCTTAATCTGGCCCTGATTTTCAACACTGGCTTTCAAGTTATCCAGGGCACAGAAAGCCTCAACAGCAGGGTCGGGAATAGGGATCGTGTTTCCAGCGATGGAGAGGCTGGCCAAATGACTATTGATATCGTGGCTAAATGAAAAACCAGTGTCCCTGGGCTGAGCTAACAACACTTTTCCCTGAATGAAAGGGCACTTGGAGAGGCCAAGAACACAACTGAAATTTTCAATATCTTAAGCATCACTAAAAAATAGTCCTCATTTTCATTAGTGAAAGAGTGATTTTTCTTCATTCAGACTACTTCCTCTTTGAGAGGCCCTAGGTTCCTACTGCCCATATCTCATGTCAACCTCATCCCCAGGACTTGGCTTTTCCTGGATCTTTGAGTAAAGACCAGACCCCTTACCCATCCTTATCCATATGAAGTTCCCTACAATTCTGGTTGTTTCTCACTGTGGTTATATCCTCTTCTGATTATTGGATGAACACTGTAGCAACTTCTAGCCCTGACCTCCAGAATTGCTTTCACTAAATCAGCATTTCGAGCATACTCTATATCTGTGAGAAGTCACAGGAGGTTCTCACTCTTTTAAAAGCTATCTAATTGTAGTGTTCTAGGTAGGAGACTGTTAGACGTTCTTTTCCTGGACACAAATTGCACTAACTGCCATCTGACCGGAAACTAGTGGAAATGCAAATACATAGAGCTTTCATATGAGTTTCCATAGATATACATGTCAATACTCAGGATACAAGGGTATCAGTATCTCTCTTTCCTGAGTTAGGGTCTTAACTTTCAAACGTTTCTCCTCTGGTATTTATCTCCTTTAAGCTCATTCCCACTGTTTCCTCAGAGGTACAGCATTTAACTTTTCCAGCACCCAAGTAAGAGGAGAGGAGAACAAAGACAAGGAGAGGTAGCTGAGTTGCCTCTAGACCCTGCATTTTGACTCCAACCTCCCTCCCCATCCCTATCTCCAAGAGATAACAATGTGTAGAGCAATTTCGTTCTTCCTTTGCCTAGATTTATGTCTACTTGTAGACACAGAAGAAAGAATGGAGACTGGTAGATGTACAGGCACATATGTGTCCTCTCTCCAGAGTGAGAAGTCTGGCTTTCAAATGTCTCCCATTTAGGTCTTAGGCACAGCCCCTACCCTGCCCTCCAGACCCTTTCATCACCCCCTCCTTCCCCCACAAATGCCCACCTTTTCCATTGCTCTGCGCCCCAGTCACTCTCTTGACCTCGGTTTCTTCCATCAAATGGCCACTTTTCTGTTCTACCCGTCATTTCTGCTCTATAAACACTGCTTCCCCAGAGCCTAAAAGGATTGGGGTTAAGTAATGCTTTTCTGAAGGCAGGATAGTGAAAGAACAGGTTCTGGTTTGGGGCCTGCCTCTACCGCCACCTTGTGACCGGCCCAGGCCCCACGTTTCCTTGAAAGAACTCACTTCAGTTTCTACTAAATATCCTGTATGTAATGGGTTTCCTCTTCCTTTCCTTTGGGTTGTGCTGCCCCCTACAGACAGACAAGCTAACCAACAGATAAAGGTCTGTGAACATTTAGCGCAGGGTGTTAGGCCACAGTTCCTACCTTTTACTGATTCAAGACTGTCAAACGATCCCCACCTCTCACTCCCAGATCCCAGCATCAGCTCTCCCCCCGACCTCATGCACCATTTAGAGAACTAAAATGAGCTGGTGGATAGCCGGAGGGTGTGGGGAAAGCTGACTCTGCCCCTTCAGGTCTCTGCTACCTAACTCCACCGCGACCCCAAGACTCCCCAGGCAATGCTCACTCTCACACCAACCTGAACACAATCAGAGAAGTCTCTTCCTTCTTCACTTGGCTACAAACACATCTCCCTGATATCAACAGGAAGCTGATGGCCGGACCAAAAAGACCACCTCTCCACAATTCTTGGTCAACTGAGATACGTCACCAATGAGCCATGGTCTCCAAGTTTCTCTCCTACCAGTAGTGATGCAAGAGTATGCCCGCCCCTCTCCTTTCCCCCGCAGCACACCAGACCTGTCACTCATTTTTTCTTTGCCAATCCTAGAGACCAAAAGATAAGGCATTTCCATTTTGTTGAAATTTGCCTTTCTCTAATTTCCAAGGAAGGAACCTATCTTCTCCTGGAGCAACTATTTCAGTTTATACTTCTTTATCTTCTCTTAGAATATAGGGCAACAGCCCATCTCTTCTCTTCCCCTCCACTCAGCCGCTAATATCCATTATCTTTCTTGGACCCATGAGAAAGCACATTGCATGAAATAAGACATAGAGCAAGAGATAATTTAGATATTTATTGCCTCTGCTCATTTTCTTGGAAATACTGGCTTTTTATAAAGATTTGTACATGCTTTTATATGTATAAGGAGTGATGTTTGCCAAAATGTCACCACTGATTATTTCTGAGACATATATTTAAGGCATAATACATTCTAGGTATAGTGCCAACTGCTAAGGTCAATGGGACATGGAGATGAACAGACTTGTCTCTTAGTAAAGACCACCTGGTTTCTCAGACAGACCCCCACAAGGCAACATTTACCTTGCTGAGTTCACACACTCCAGAATCTAGATCTTAATTTTGTCTTCAGACTAAAAATATGCACAACTGGTGACCTTATGCACAACACAAATGCATACATATGTTCACCAAAAGACAAGAATAACAATATGCATAGTAGCACTGTTCATATTATCCCCAACTGGAAACAACTCAAATATCCATTAACAGTAGAATGGATAAATAAAATACAGTATATTCATAAATGTGGAGTATATTCATAAATGGCAATGAATACTATATATGCAACAGTATGGATTAATCTCACAATGTTAGCTAAAATAAAAAAGATACAAAAGAATACATACTGTGTGACTTCCTTTACAGAAAGTTTAAAAAAAACACATAAGACTAATCCATGGTTTTAGAAGTCAGAATAGTGGTTACCCTTGGGATGCACTATTGACTAGATGGGCACATGGGGGAAGCTTCCAATGTACTGTTCATGTTTTGTTCCTTACTCACTTTGTGAAAATTTATTGAGTTGAACACTTAGGATTTGTTCACTATTCTGTGTATATGGTATACTTCTACAAAAATTTACCAAAAGTTCTCAATAACGAGTTAGGGAAATGGAAGATGAGTAAATGAAACCAATCCTCCTGCTGATCTGGAGAAGCTGGACAAAACATAGATTTTCATTTCCCTGAAGGCACTAGAGGGCTAACAAAATGGTGAAGAATACCTGGTTCAGAACAGGAGTGGGAAAAGTTGAGCTTAATATTACGGCCACTTTTCCCAATGGCACATATGCAGTTATTGAAGGAACTACTGGGAGGTTATGTAGAATTTTGGGTAGCCTTGGGGGACTAGGGAGACAGGTACTGGAATCCAAATCTTGCCAAGAGGTATACCTGGTAAACCCTAAAATCTTTGGATTGTGATACTGAAAGAGCTGCACCTCAGAGTCAGAGTGAAGGAGACGTAGACAGGCTTTTTTTATTTTTTAACATCTTTATTAGAGTATAATTGCTTTACAATGGTGTGTTAGTTTCTGCTTTCTAACAAAGTGAATCAGTTATACATATACATATATCCCCATATCTCTTCCCTCTTGCGTCTTCCTCCCTCCCACCCTCCCTATCCCACCCCTCTAGGTAGTCACAAAGCACCGAGCTGATTTCCCTGTGCTATGCGGCTGCTTCCCACTAGCTATCTACCTTATGCTTGGTAGTGTATATATGTCCATGCCACTCTCTCACTTTGTCCCAGCTTACCCTTCCCGCTTCCCGTGTCCTCAGGTCCATTCTCTAGTAGGTCTGCATCTTTATTCCCGTCTTGCCCCTAGGTTCTTCATGACCATAGGGTCTGTCATACAGAGTGAAGTAAGTCAGAAAGACAAAAACAAATACCATAAGCTAACACATATATATGGAATCTAAAACAAAAAAAAGGTCATGTAGACAGGCTTTTACAAGGACTTCAGTTTAACTTTAAGTAATCCCAACCATTGGAAATTGGATTAAGGTAATTCCAGAGTGCTAATGCCTCTAGGTGCCTTGCAGAGACAAATACAAATTTTCTTCAGAGAGAAACAATATCGGCCTCAAATTTTTTCTGAAGTTTCGTAAAATACTATATCTAGCACACAATAGAAAACAACCAAGTACACAAGAAGACAAGACAAAATTAACAAAAGTCATCGGAAATGACACACAATAGAAAAAGACACATCAGGGCTTCAGATATTAGAGTTATCAGATATATCAGACATAGATTTAAAATAAATATGCTTACTATGCTTAAGGAGATAAAGGACAATATAGAGAATTTCTGCAGATAAATGGAAACTATTAAAAAGTATAAAACAAATTCTAGACCTGAAAAATAGAATAATCTCAATTAAGAACTGAATGGAAGGATTTAACAGCAGAGTACATATAGGTGAAAAGAAAATTATTGAACAGGAAGGTAGGTTGGAAGAAACTATCCAGAAAAAATGCCAGAGTCACAAAAGGATGAAAACATTGAGTAGCTAAGAGACAGAGAATACAGAAAGATTTCAAGTAACGTATGTATACTTGAAATCCAGGAAGAGAAGAGAATGAATAGAGGAGAGAATGAATGAGGCAGAAGTAATATCTGAGGAAATAATGGTTGACAATTTTCTGAAACTTTCCAAAATGTCAAGCTACATATTCAAGAAGCCATTCAAATCTCAAGTAGGATAAAATTTAGGATTAGAAGATGTGGTATATATCATGATTTCATATATACTTATTTTGTATATTACCACTGAACTCTCTTATAGTTCTTATAGTTTTATATCTTTTTCGGTAACTAATTATGAAATATGCAATATGTGGCATAAATGTTGCAAGTACTTTCTCCAGGGTCAGTGTCAGAAATCATTAATTGGTCATCTGATCGAGGCTAGGTGCAATAAATCCTTCTCAAGCTGCACTCTGTTGGGAGACAATTCTCTGTGGCTTTGTCATGTGCCTGCACATATTCTGAGTAAGGCACTCACTGCCCATTGTTCTGAACTATCTTTTCAAGGTTGTATAGCAAACAGCCTTGGAAGATAGAGATAGTGTCTCCCTCATGAGCAAAGGTAAGATTTGCTAGTAAGGATAAAAGACTCAGATTCTTTAAGCTCAGAGTTCTTCTGTGACACATCTCATTGTGTGTGTTGGTGTCATCTGGCTCTCTTCATATCACCAGCTGGGAAATGGGATCCAGGAACTGGTGTAAAAATGCTGATACTCTGGCTACTGCTATTGATGTGAGTAATAAATTGTCTTTCATTTCTGAAAAAAAAAGATGTGGTATATAAAGCAAAAAAATGGACAGAACTATAAGAAATAATAGAGGTGCCCAATCATAGTGGGAGATTTTAAAATATCTTTTTTTGTAGATGACAGAATAAGCATATAAAAATAGCAGAAATATAGAAGATTTGAACATGATTAGCAAATATGATTCAATTAGTTCAATCCCTAATTGGTATAAAACTACACTCAACAATCACAAAAGTTTCATTCAAAAAACCATATGGTTTTTTAAGGAGTGATGTACTTATTTTATTGTACTTCCCTTTATTTTATTGTATTCCCTTTATTTATTTTATTGTATTTTTATTTTATTTTATTTATTTTATTTATTTATTTTATTTATTTTATTTATTTTATTTATTTTATTGTATTCCCTTTATTTATTTTATTGTATTCCCTTTATTTTATTGTATTCCCTTTATTTTATTGTACTTCCCTTTATTGCACTTCGCAGATACTACATATTTTACAAATTGAAGGTTTGTAGCAACCCTGCGTCAAGTCTATCGGTACAATTTTTCCAATAGCATTTGCTCACTACATGTCTCTGTGTCACATTTTGGTAATTCTCACAATATTTCGAAGTTTTTCATTATCATTATATTTGTTATGGTGATCTGTGATCAGTGATCTTTGATGTTATTATTGCAAAAAGAGTACAACTCGCTGAAAGCTCAGATGACAGAATTTTTTAGCAATAAAGTATTTTAAATTAAGGTATGTACATTATTTTTTAGACATAATTCTATTGCACACTTAATAGACTACGATACTGTAAGCATAACTTTTATAGGCACTGGGAAACTAAAATATTCATGTGATTCACTTAATTTTGATATTCACTTTGTTGTGGTGATCTGGAACTGAACCCACAATATATCTGAGGTATGTCTGTATCAAAATTGATCATATACTGGGCATAAAGCAAGTTTTAACAAATTTCAAAAGATTGAAATCATACGGTGTGTGTTCCCTAACCATGGTGCAATAAACTAAAAATCAATCATAAAAATATAACCAATAATCTGCATATTTTTTGGAATTAGGAAATACATTTTTAAATAACCCATGGGTCAAAGAAGAAATCAGAATTAAAATTTGAAAATATTTTGCATGGGATGGTAATAAAAATATTACATTCAAAGTTATAGAGGATAGTTTGCTTCTGGCTATGACAGCCTACTAATAGAAGACCAATCCTCTCACTTAGAAGGACAAGAAAAGCTGAAAAATCAATTGTTATTACATTTAAACAAGTTAAATTGTTTAAAGACATTGGAGAGGGACTTCCCTGGTGGTGCAGCGGTTAAGAATCCGCCTGCAAATGCAGGGGACATGGGTTTGATCCCTGGTCCGGGAAGATCCCACATGCCGCAGGGCAACTAAGCCTGTGCACCACAACTACCGAGCCCGTGCTCTAGAGCCTGTGAGCCACAACTACTGAAGCCCACCCGCTCCAGGTCCCGCGTGCCACGACTACTGAGACAACGTGTTGGAAGCACTGAAGCCCACGCACCTAGAGCCCACATACCGCAACGAAGAATAGCCCCTGCTCACCACAACTAGAGAAAGCCTGTGCACAGCAATGAAGACCTAACGCAACCAAAAAAAAAAAAAAAGACATTGGAGAGCTGTGAAAGCAGCCAGGATTTGAAGTACCAAAATCGTGGAGAGAAGGGAAACTTAAAGAGGTGAAACACATTTGACACCAATTTTCCTCTTGAAGCATTTGTCAATTCATTATCAACATGGGTGGAGAGACTGAAAAATAAGCTGCTAAGAGTCAAAAAACCTTAGTAGAACTTTCAGCAGTTACACAGAGTTAAGGATTCAAAATCTAGAACTTAGGGCTACCTACACATCCAGGATTTGATGGGCTAAGATCTTGGAGAAAGGAAATTACAAAGAAATGAAACTGATTTTCTCTTTGAGGCATTCACCAATTCTTAAATGGGTGTAGAGCTAAAAGCAAAGAAACCAAGTAGAAAAAGGCGATTAAGAGGCTAGGAAGATAAACTGAGCTTTTGGCAGCTTCATAGTGCAGGGAAGATAAAAGTTGGAGTTTGTAGATTTCCAAGATTGGGGGAACTAATAAATTCCCTAGGCTGTCAGTTAGAACCCCTGAAGGATTACACCCTAGGAATAAGGGTGAACTAGAAATAGAATAGGTCTGACAAAGATTGAAATCCAAACTCAAATTAGTTCAATTCTTGATTAGCTTAAGGTAATTTACTCTTATACTGCTTTGCCAAAGCCAAAGCAAATCTTCTACAAATCAAGACAAAGTCATCTACATTTTCTAGAATTTTTCATTCATAATATTTAGCACTCAAACAAAAGCATACCAAGAGATATGACAAACAGAATTTTTTTAAAGGAGGAAAAGAAATGAACAATAGAAATGGACCTATAGAAGATTAAGCTATTAGAGGTATCAGACATAAACTTTAAAAGAATTGTGATTGATATGTTCAAGAAAACAGAAAACAAGATAGACGTTTTCACCCAATAACTGAAATGTGGGGGGAAAAGAATCAAATGGAAATTCTCAAAGTAAAAATGTAATAGTGACCTTCAGCTTCAGCTCCAACATATGAAGAGTTAAAAGTCCTCATTGCCCTCCTTACAATAAGAAAAATGTTGAACAAATAGAAAATCAACAACTTCTCTAAGATTGATCAGAGAATTGAGGTCACAGGGCAAAACAACACCCCCAAAGTCTGGAGATATAGGAAGAATCACAGCTAACATGAGACTACTTGAAGCAGTAACTGGTCAGAATACCTTCAATGGTCATTTTGAATTGCTAGAGGCTGGATGTAGACTAGCTTAAGAGTTAAAAATCTATGGGCAGGGTCACTTTCGAGGGGATCATCACATTTTCACTATTTTCTTCCCTGGTGGAAGCCAACAGGTTCTCACAATGAAGATCAGAGAAAATTTCCCTCATATTTCTGTCAGGGGGAGGGGAAAATAACCATTTTGAATTATGCCCAGGGGAAAAATAACCATTTTGAAATACATCCAAAATGTTCTCCATAACAAAGGCTATCCTGAAAGGGAAACTACTTTACCAGGGCCTTATCTGACCTGGGGGAAGGACAACTGGCTGGTTCCAGCTCCATCTAGACTTCCTGTCTCATGTAAAGGGAGAAAAAAAACACCATTAATCAACCGGATCTAATTAACATTGGTAGAATATTTAATCCAACAACAGCAAAAAATACACATACTTCTTAGGCTCACATAAAATATTAACCAAGACAGACCACATTTTAGGCCATAAAACACACTTAACAAGTTTAAAAGAGTAGAAAGCATACAAAGTATTCTCTCAGACCACATGGAATTAAACTAGAAATCAATAACAGAAAGATAGCTGCAAAATCTCTAAATATTTGAAGATTAAACAACACACTCTTAAAACATGTGTCAAAGAAGGAGTCACAAAAGAAATTTTTAAATATTTTGATATAAATGAAAATCAAAATATTGATACAACTTATCAAAAATTATGGTATCCAGTGAAAACAGTGCTAAATTTATGGAAATTAATGCACACACAAATTTCCCCTGCTTTTTGAAAGTTTGCTTCATGCTACTTGCTTTTTTACAAAAGACCTACATTAGTACCTGTTTTCACAAACTGAAAGAAATCCAAAGGCAATTTTTGCTTTTATGGAAAAAGATGAAAAGAGAAAATAGCATTCAGCATTTGTTTTGCAGCAAGCCAAGCTATTATGGAAGCAGCATGTACCCCAAGGAGTGAGAGTAGCATTCACTGCCAAGCTCCTTCCCTGTGAACTACACTCATCATCTCAGCATCAAGGTGCCATAGCTTTGAACTGTGTCTGTGAGCATCTGTGCTTTATCTCAGTTTATTTTGTGCATCCATTAACAATATTTGTCCTAAGGTAATTGCTTCTTCACTTTAAGCCATTTTGGCTTGTGAACACTCTACTTTTGGACAGCAGTGGAAACCTGTATTAGAAAATAAGAAAGAGGGGAGGTGTGGCCAAGATAGTGGAGGAGTAAGCCCCTGAACTCACCTCCTTTCATGGGAACATCAAAATTACAACTATTTACAGAGCAACTATCTATGGGAATGACCTGAAGACTAGCAGAAAACATCTTCCACAACTGAAGATATAAAGAAGGAACCACAATGAGATGGGTAGGAGGGGCAGACACACAATATATCCAAGACTCACATCCTTGAGTAGGTGACCCACAAGTGGGAGGATAAACACAATCACAGATGTTCTCCCCAAAGACCAAAGGATCTGAGCCCCATATTGGGCTCCCCAGCCTGGGGGTCCTGCACCAGGGAGACAAACCTCCAGAATGTCTGACTTTGAAGGCCAGTGGAGCTTGCAAACAGAAGAGCCTGAGGGGTATAGGAAACAAAGATTCTGCTCTTAAAGCTCGTGCAGCTGTTTTGGGAGTTTCCTCGTTAGCATCAGTGTCCTTGTAGTAGAAAGAACTCCCACATGCCACAGAGCAGCTAAGTCCGTGTGCCACAACTACTTGAACCTGTGCTCTAGAGCCCACGCACCACAACTACTGAGCCCACGCACCACAACTACTGAAGCCTGCACACCCTAGAGCCTATGCTCCACAACAAGAGAAGCCACCGCAAACGAGAAGCGCACACACTGCAACAAAGAGTAGCCCCTACTCACCGCAACTAGAGAAAGCCTGTGCATAGCAATGAAGACCCAACATGGCCAAAATTTTTAAAAAGTACACTAGAAGGAATCAACAGTAGATTAGATGATACAGAGGAATGGATCAGTGAACTGGAAGACAGTGTAGTGGAAATCACGCAAGCTGAACAGAAAAAACAAAAAAGAATTTTAAAAAATGAGGATAGTTTAGGAGACCTCTGGAATGACATTAAGCTACCATTTGCATTATAGAGATCCCAGGAGAAGAGACAGAGAAAGGGGCAGCGAACTTATTTGAAGAAATAATAGCTGGAAACTTCCCTAACCCAGGGAAGGACACAGACATTTCCTCTAGTATCAGGAACAAGACAAGGATGCTCACTCTCACCACTTTTATTCAACATACTATTGGAAGTCCTAGCCACAACAGTCAGACAACAAAAAGAAATAAAAGGCATCCAAATTGGAAAGGAAGAAGTAAAACTGTCACTGTTTGCAGATGACATGATACTATTTATAGAAAATCTTAAAGATGCCACCAAAAAACTATTAGAACTAATAAATTCAGTAAGGTTTCAGGATACAAAATTAATATACAGAAATCTGTAGAATTTCTATACACTATCAACAAACTATCAGAAATAAAAATTATGAAAACATTTACAACTGCATAAGAAAAGAATAAAAAACCTAGGAATAAACCTAAGCAAGAAAGTAAAAGACTGGTACTAAGAAAACTATAAAACATTGATAAAAGAAATTGAAGACAACACAAACAAAGGGAAAGATATACCATGCTCATGGATTGGAAGGATTAATATTGTTAAAATGGCCAATCTACAAATTCAAATGGAGTCCTATCAAAACACCAATGGCATTTTTCAAAAAACTAGAACAAATAATTCTAAAATTTATATGGAAATACAAAAGACCTGAAATAGCCAAAACAACTTTGAGAAAAAAAGAACAAAGCTGGACATATCACATTCCCTGATTTCAAATTATACTACAAAGCTACAATACTCAAAACAGTATAGTACTGGCACAAAAACAGAAACATAGATCAATGGAACAGAATAGAGAGCACAGAAATAAATCTACACTTACAAGGTCAATTAATCTATGACAAAAGGGGCAAAAATATACAATGGGGAAAAGACAGTCTCTTCAATAAATTGTGTTGGGAAAACTGGACAACTACATGCAAAATAATTAACTGTACTACTTTCTCATACCATATACAAAAGTAAACTCAAAATGGATTAAAGATTTAAATATAAGACCTAAAACCGTAAAACTCCTAGAAGAAAACATAGACAGTATGCTCTTTGAATCAGTCTTAGCAATATTTTTTTGATATGTCTCCTCAGGCAAAGATGATAAAAACAAAAATAGACAAACAGGATTACTTCAAAGTAAAAAGCTTTGCACAGTGAAGGAAAATATCAACAAAGAAAAAGGCAGCCTACTGAATGGGAGAAGATATTTGCAAATGATATATTCGATAAGGGGTTAATATCCAAATATGCAGATAATTCATACAAATCAATAACAATAAAACAAACAACTCAATTAAAAGATGGGCAGACAACCTGAAAAGACATTTTTCCAAAGAAGATGTACAGACAGCAGACAGACACTTGAAGTGATGCTCAACATCACTGATCATCAGGGAAATGCAAATTAAAATCACAATGAGATACCACCTTACACCTGTTGGAATAGCCATTACCAAAAAACACCAAAACAAAACAAAAAAAGAAAAAAAAATAACAAGTGTTGGTAAGGATGTAGAGAAAAGGGAAACTTCATTTACTGTTGGTGGGAATGTAGATTGGTGTAGCTACTGTGGAAAACAGCATGGAGACTCCTCACAAATTTAAAAGTAGGACTACCATGATCCAGCAATTCCACTTTTGGATATTTTTCCAAAGAAAACAAAAACACTAATTCAAAAAGATATATGCACCCTTATGTTCACTGCAGGTATTATTTACAAGATAATATGGATAATATACCAAGATATGGAAGCAACCTAAGTGTCCATTGATGGGTGACTGAATAAAGAAATTGGGGTATACATATATACCATTATGTTAGTTTCAGGAATACAGCAAAGTGATTCGGATACACACAATGAAATACTACTCAGCCATAAGAAAGAATAAAATCTTGCCATTGTGACAGCATGGATGGACCTTGAGCGTATTATGCTAAGTGAAGTAAGTCAGACAGAGAAAGACAAATATTATATGACATCACTTATATGTGGAATCTTAAAAAAAGTACAAATGAACTTATTTACAAAACAGAAACAGACTCACAGATATAGAAAACAAGCTTATGGTTACCAAAGTTGAAGGGGGGAGGGATAAATTAGGAATATAGGATTAACAGATATACACTACCATATACAAAATAGGTAAACAACAAGGATTTACTGTTGCACAGGGAACAATATTCAATATCTTGTAATAACCTATAATGGAAAAGACTCGAAAAAAATATAATATCCAAATCACTTTGCTGTACACCTGAAACTAACACAGTATTGTAAATTAACTGTACTTCAATTAAAAAAATTTTATTTTTTAAAATATTTATTTATTTGGTTGAACCTGGTCTTAGTTGCAGAAGGTGGGCTCCTTAGTTGCAGCACGTGGGCTCCTTAGTTGTGGCAGGTGGGCTCCTTAGTTATGGTAGGTTGGCTCCTTAGTTGCGGCAGGAGGACTCCTTAGCTGTGGCACGCAAACTCTTAGTTGTGGCATGCATGTGGGATCTAGTTCCCTGGTCAGGGATCAAATCTGAGGCCCCTGCATTGGGAGCACAGAGTCATATCCACTGTGCCAGTCCCCAATAAAAAAAATGTTTAAAAACTTTTATCTATCCAGAAATAAAAAGAAACTTCCATAATTTGATTAAAAACTATCTACAAAAATAAAGGAACAAACATCACAGTTAATGTTGAAATATCAGGAGATTCCACCTGAGATATGTAATAAGAAAAGGATGGCCACTGTCATCACTTTTATTCATCACCATGATGGGGATGCTAGACTTTGCAAAAAGGGAAGAAAAAGAAAAAGTACAAGAATTGAAAAGGAAGAAAGACAATTTGCATACAAAATTATTGTGTATGTAGAAAATCCAAAAGAATCTATAAATAAACTATTAAAATTAATAAATGATTTAACAAGATCACACAATACAATGTCTCTCTCTCTCTCTCTCTCTCTCTCTCTCTATATATATATATATATATATATATATATATTTTTTTTTTTTTTTTTTTCGGTACGCGGGCCTCTCACCGCTGTGGCCTCTCCCGTCGCAAAGCACAGGCTCCGGACGCACAGGCCCAGCGGCCATGGCTCACGGGCCCAGCCGCTTCGTGGCACGCGGGATCCTCCCGGACCGGGGCACGAACCCACGTCCCCCGCATCGGCAGGCAGACTCTCAACCACTGCGACACCAGGGAAGGCCCTGTCAATATATTATTAATAATCAGCTCTATTCCTATAACAGCAGCAAGAAATTAGAAATGAAATTTTAAGAACAAAGTCACAAAAACCCCCAAGTCCTAGAAATAATTCTAACAAAATATGTGCAAGTCTGAAGATGAAAATTCAGACATTATTGAAAGAAATTAAAGAAGACATAATTAAAGGACAAAATATACCATCTTAATGTATTGGAGAACTCAGTATTGTAAAAATGTTAATTCCTTCCAAATTGATCTATAGATTCATTGCAATCACAATTAAAATCCAAACAGGTGATGTGTCTGTCTGTGTCTGTATCTGTGTGTGCATAAATTGGCAAGCTTATTTTTTAAATCTATATGGAAAAACAAAGTGCCAAGAATATCGAAGACAATTCCAAAAAAAAACAATAAAGAGGATTTATACTACCAAGTATTAAGATGTATCATAGAGTTTATTTTTATAACTTAGAGGTAAGGAAAACTTTCCTCAGGATGAACAAAAGTCCAGAAGCCATAAAGGGAAAATATGAAAAACTTGATCACCTATAGGTGATCACTATAAAGGGGAAAAAAAACATGAATGACGCTAAATGAATTAGATATCCATCTACTTTGAGAGCACTAATTTCTACCTAAGTCAGCTTGCCCTGATTCCCTGAGCACAAAATAAACAACCTTCTGATGATAATTTGGTTTCTGCTGCACATTGATCTTAAGGACAGAATGTTCTGAGCAGCCAACACTAAGAATCTGATCTATTTCATAATTACATTTCTTATAGTAACATAGACTGTCATTCTGTTTTATTTTCAAAAAGAAATTCCACCCCATTTAACAACATGTTATGTCCATGTGCAAACTTAGAAAAATGCTCAATAAACAGAAGGCTCTAATGCCCAAACAAAGATGCTTGTATTACACTTACTCTTTCACTTTTTAAAATGTAAATGGTCAACAGGGCCAAAAAGTTACACTTAGCCCACTGCCAGTGCTGGATTGAATTCCATTGGCATGAACCTGTTAGGATAAAATTACCCATCCAATAAGGCTTCTTTCTCACCCCCTACCTTCTCCCTCCACTCAGGCTTACCCCCAAACCTAACATTGCCCAAGCCCTTAACACAAGGCCTGAGAGGGACCCAATGGAGAGGGGAAAGCATGGAGATACACATCTCTGAAAGTAAATATGTGTTGACCTGCTTGACACCACACCTCAGGGCAGAGCAAACCAGGGGTCATTACCCTAGTCTTCGGCACCCCAAGATGGCAGCACGATAGTTCTGGTTTAAAGGCAAGAAAGAGCCACAGTTTAAACAGAGAAATCAGAATAAAACGTTCAACCTGGGATGTGATGTAAAATGAATGTAAAAAGATAGCATTGAAAATAGTCATAATCACTCTTCAAAAAAAACATTCTCAAGGGAATTTAGCAGAGAAATTAACCAAACAGAGGCATAAACACAAAATTTGCCTGAACCACATCAATTTGCTAAACCTACACTTAGAATCTCTTTTGAAACAAGGCAAGTAAAATATGAATTTAAAAATAGAAAACCAGTTTCCTGAGCCTTGAAATATTATGCTTTGGGTGACAATTTATAAGAGAACTATACTCCATCTTTGTAAAATTCCCTTTGAACACATTTGACTGGGATAGACCCACTTAAATTCCTAAAACAATTAGATGAGAGAAAAACCAAAATAGCAAAATATCCTCTGAGTTTCTAATTTCCTCAGTTACCCAGAAGTTGCCATCCTCTCTAAAGAGAGGACACTGCCCCCTCCCTGCCCCGATGAGCTGCCACAATCACAGAACTGTGCCCTTCCCAAAATGTTTGAGTGGCAGCCTCCGATGTGAAAGCATGAGGACATCTGCGTGTGGCTGGGCCGGCCCTGTGGCCTCCCTGGACCAGGCAGTCACATATCTGTCTCACACAGCACTTACCAAAGTCTGGGTGATTCTGTGCCAAACAATACCAGGTGTGGGACATCAAAATTGCATGCAGTGCACATAGTGCTGTGCCACGTTAAGACTGGTGCCTTCTCAGTCTCTGTTCAACAAAGGTCCAAAAAATCTTGGCATCCAGCCACACCCAGGTCACCGTATTACCACAGCAATGACAAATATTATTCTGTATCAAATGCCCACCGGTGCATCACCTGGTGTCATGGGAATTAAGCGGTCATCCACAAAAGACACAGAAGCACAGAGACTACTGCCAATGGTCTCTCAGAAGGAGGAAAGGAAAAGACAAGTCCGAGGGAGGGAGAGGGAAGAATGGGAAGGGATGAGAAAAGAGACCTGCAGGAGCAGATGGACACTGGTCAGACCTGTGCCCCTGCTGCACGGTGGCTTTTTATTATGCAAATTGACCTCATTTTTCACCGCATGTAGAAAAGTCACTCAGCACCCCAAGTTCAAGATATCAATACAGAAGTTTTTATTGTTTGCTCCATTCTCCAACCGCTCACCCTACCTGACACATAGGAGCAGCAAGATAAATATGAGTATCTCTGTTTCTCACCCAAGTCTCGTCTATAGGCAACCCCTAAGACTTTACTCTTTCTTCTACACCTTGCTGTGTGGGTATCTACAAAGTTACGTAGTCAACATACAGAATCTCATCTCCGTCTCTGTCTTCATCAAGGGGAGTTTTGTGTTGGGTATCTATGGAGGCATTATACAGATGTTTGGCTCCATACTAGGCAACTTTAAAGCAACCAGTTGCTCAGGTTTGGAAGGCCACTGGCTCTGCCTCTTACTAATGGAGTGATCTTGGGAATCTTATCCAACTTATCCAAATCCCATTTCTTCTTCAGCAAAAATATAATAATATTTACTTGACATGATTATTGAGACTAAGGTGGGGGTGGGAGGGAAACATATAAAATGCCAATGTTTGACAAATGCTAGGTACCACCCCCCTCTTTTCTTCTATAATATACATGTCTTTGACATACATATCTTGCTTACCAAATTTGAGTAATATTATTCTAAAAAGGAGAAAACTCAAGGGCTTCTAATATTGTCTGAAATTATTATTATTATAATCTTATTTAATTATTTACAACCTAAAATTAGGCATCAATGCCTTTACTTATAGCTCTTGGAGAGAGAAACATCTTTCCTCTACCCATCTTGGGTTCTGGGCTGGGACTCTGTGACAAAAGACAGATTAACAAGAGAAAAGCATACACATTTATTTAACACAAGGTTTGCATGATATGGGAGGCTTCATAAGGAAATGAGATCCAAAGAAGTGGCAAAACCTAAATGCTTATATATTGGATTGAAGGAAGAAAAGCAATTGTGCAAAAGAAACTAAAATATGCAGAGACTAAAGGAAGATAAAAGTTATTTTGACAAGAACTGTTTTACAGAATTCTCTCAGCCTCAACTCCCCATCTCTGGAGACAATAATATGTCTTTCTTCCTGGTATAGGAAGGGCATCGTTCACATTGGACTTTTATCTCTTGTCTTCAGGAAGAAAAGGGAAGTTCAGAGCGCACTTCTTGTACCTGCTATTTTTCAAGTGCTTTTAGCTCAAAATAATCCTTATGCCAAAGTGGCATATTTTGGGGTAGCATATTCTGCCACTCTTCACTCTCATACAAAGTACAAAGCAAAAAACTCACAAATTAAAAATACATCAAGCTACATAACTAAACAAATTTAAATTAACATTAATTCCATGAGATTGATAATGTTGCTTTGGTGGCTCTAAATCAGTCTGCAACATAAATATGATACCAATGGCAAGAACACAGATTCTCTTGATTTAAACATTCCTTCAGTAGGGTGAGTCTGATGACTCCCCCTCAACCCTCTGCCAGTTTTGTAACTCAAACTGCTGCCAAACCTCTATCAGTACAAAGTGATACTTAACTTACTATGGAGCAAATGCATCTTCTATGTATTATGTCTTTACGTAGTCTCATTGATGAGAAACAATTTCATTGATCTAAGATGCCTTTGATTTTTAGATACATCATTATTTTATATACCACTAAGAATGAAAAAAATATACTTCTATTTAAACTATGACACAATGCTAAGGTGCCACCAACTATAAGATCTATCATAACTTCAGAAATACTAAAACTGGGGAGCAGGGGGTGGCAGGGAAACATCTATCTTATGATCAATGAATACAGTGGTGCTCACACTTAGTGCCATGACAGTATTTAACATAAACACAAAATTTGGCTCCCAAGTCACCAGGTGACACTTGAAAATACAGAATATACTTATAATGAATTTCTTTAATGAAAACAGAACGCTTAAAAAACATGTATAGGAAATGCCTTAAACCCAGAAACATGTACATGTACTCCCAGAATTCCACCAACCCTACTTTGAGAAATACTTAGGCTTCATGTCTCATGTCTAAACCCAGGCAT
This sequence comes from Delphinus delphis, assembly GCF_949987515.2. NCBI lineage: Eukaryota > Metazoa > Chordata > Mammalia > Artiodactyla > Delphinidae > Delphinus > Delphinus delphis. The sequence continues at coordinate 41,256,080 of NC_082704.1, forward strand.
TAGGAATGTTGTAAAAATTGATGAGATGGAATTGAGGAAACATATTCAGTTCTTAGAAGGGAACAAAGACCCTATTCCTCAGAGGAATTATTTTATCAGTTTATTTATTAAAATCCACTGGGCCAACAGGTACACGAAAAGGTGCTCAACATCCACTAATCATCAGGGAAATAGAAATCAAAACCACAATGAAATATCACCTCACACCTGTTATAATGGGTATCATCAAAATGACAAGAGATAACAAGTGTTGGAGAGGGCATGGAGAAAGGGAGCCCTTGTGCACTGTTGGTGGAAATGCAAATTGGTACAGCCACTATGGAAAACAGTATGGAGGTTCCTTAAAAGAAAATGAAAAATAGAACTATCATATGATCCAGCAATCCCACTTCTGGATATATGTCCAAAGGAAATAAAAACAAAATCTGGAAAAGATATCTGCACATCCATAAGCATTGCATCATTCTTCACAGTGGCTAAGATATGGAAACAATCTAAGTGTCTATCAACAGATGAATGGTTAAAGAAGATGTAGTATGTATACCACAGCCATGAGAAGAAGGAAATCTTGCTGTTTTCAATAACTTTGGAAAAACTTGTAGGCAATTATGCTAAGTGAAATAAGTCAGACAGAGAATGATAAATACTGTATGATATCACTTATATGTGGAATCTAAAAAAGACGAACTCAGAGAGTAGAGTGGTAGTTACTGGGGACTGGGGGTGGAGGAAATGGGGGGATATTGGTCAAATGGTACAAATTTCCAGTTATAAGATTAACAAGTTCTGAGGATCTAATGTACAACATGGTGATTATAGCTAGTAATACTGTATTATATATTTGAATGTTGCTAAGAGAGTAGATTTTAAATATTCTCACCCCAAAAAAGAAATAGTGATTATGTGACAGGATGGAGGTGGTAGCTAATGCTATGGTGGTAGTCATTTTGCAATATATATATATATATATCAATCAACAGGTCATACACCTTAAACTTACACAATGTTATGTCAATTATATCTCAATAAAGCTGGGGAAAAATAACACTAGCGTATGGCAGAAGGACACCTTAGAAAAAAAGGTAAATTAAAAATTATCCACCCTGTCTTTTAGCTAATTAAGGGTGTTCGCTTTTATCAATTAACTCCTATGTTCCAGCACTACTTTAGCAGTTTACCCACATTACCTCATTTAATCATATGATATAAGGACTCTTAGTATCCACATCTTGACAGCTCATCTATCATTTCAACACATCCTCCTTTTTGGTCTAAATATTTTCCCACTCAATATGTGGGAAACATATCCATATAAACCCCACCCATTCTCCCATTCTATCATCTCCGTTACTTCCAACCGAGCCTGTATCCAACATTTTTATTTTCCAACAATTACACAAAACATCAATATACATTACAGATAAGAAAATACAGATGAGGGAAAAGATTCAAATATTAAATTCATGCACTGTCTTATTACTCATAGCCATTTTTCTTATTTTGGTATATAGCCTTATAGAAGTTTTAATGCATGTAAATATTTTATATTTCTCAAAAATGGAATACACTATGTATATGGTCATGTAACTGGCTTTTCCACTTAAAATATATGCTGAGGGCTTCCCTGGTGGTGCAGTGGTTGAGAGTCCGCCTGCCGATGCAGGGGACACGGGTTCGTGCCCCGGTCCGGGAAGATCCCACATGCCGCAGAGCAGCTGGGCCCGTGAGCCATGGCCGCTGAGCCTGCGCGTCTGGAGCCTGTTGCTCCGCAATGGGAGAGGCCACAACAGTGAGAGGCCCGCGTACCACAAAAAAAAAAAAAAAAATATATATATATATATATACTGAATTTTCTCCATGTAAATAAGTGTAGTTGCCCATCAACATTTTCAAGAGCTGAATAATGTTTCAATACCTTAATTTCTTAGCCAAGTGCCTATTTCAAGACACTTGGGTCATTCACAGTTTTCCACTCTTCAAAACAGTGCAAAGATGCACAAACTTGTACAAGCCAGTTATTTCTCCTAAACCAATTATATCTCCTAAGGACAAATTTGTATAAGTGGAATTACTGGGTCAAAGAACATGCACATCTTGAAAGCTTCTGAAACATGTATCCAAATGGATCTTGTACCAAGTATGCTCCCACCAGCACAGTTTGAAGGTGTCCCTCCACCCACACCCTCACCATACTCTGGGTTGGAAGAGAGGTGGATCTTCTCCAGTATGGATGCCAACAGCCCTCTCGAGGTTCCATAAAGACCCTGCCCCAACCAATCTTGTAAAAGAAATCTGATAGAAGCACTAAAAATTATTCTTTTATATTTTCTCATAATTTCAAAATAATCACTAACATATTCACTCCCATAGACACCAGAGTTGGACAAGAAAGAGGATGTTTTCCTATCAAATGCCCTCAGGACCCTACAATAAAATTGTCCCTCTCTGTATGTCCCCAGGATAGGTTCCAGCACTTCTTCATTCAAAGCAACTCTCACTTCCTTCCTCCCCTTGCCACTCCCATTGCCACCAGTGAAATTTCACGCCTTTAGCATCTATGCCTGAACTATGGTGGTAACTTCCTAAGTGGTGTTCCAATCTCCAGTGGCCACTCCTGTCCCCACTCCAACTCTGACCCATTCTGCACACAAGTCAGCCACATAACGTTCCTTTCATCCTGTCACTCCTCTGGTCACAAAAGGGTTTGGTGTCTCCCAGGGGTTGGTGGAATAATATACAGACACCTCAGTTTAGAAATCAGGGATCCTCCATGAATGGAACTCATCCAACTGCTAGACTGTATTTTCCATCACTCCCCTCCCCACACTTTATTCCACAGAGGAGGCACAGCTTCCTTCTTCTGTGGAGAAAAATTCCCACCTCCATGCCTTTCTTCCCATCACTCCTCCTTCCTCCAATGCCCTTCCGCCCTGTTTTTATCCCATCCTTCATGCCCAGTTCTACTTAAGTATCCGGAGGAGAGCACTGTTGCCTGCAGAAATAGGAAACAGATGGCCATGATTAGAGGTTCTCAGTTTTGTTAGTATCTTTTTGTTTCCATACATCTTGCCTCTCCAAATATATCATAAACTCAAGAACATGATAATTTTTTTTTTGCTGGTTAAAACACACAACTTTATTGATGAAACACAAGATTAACAAATGTAAACCAATACAAAAGTATAGCTTATTCGTGATTAGTTCGCTGTCAGTTTAAGTAGAGGAAAGAGTAAAAATATCTCAATCTAGGTAGCAAGATGGAATCAATAAATGCTTTCTTTGTACAAGCTCTAGTATTCATCTGACATCCTTAAAATGGTCTAGCCTAAAACCAACCATCACAACCAGCATCACTGTTGATATGTGATATTCATTATTCCAAAATAGCAGCTGAAAGGATCTCTTTGACATATAAGCACAGTGAAAAGCAAAGAATTTACAAAATGCATTGTTCCCAAGTGCAAACTAAAAAAATTACCTCAGTATTGTTTGGGACAGACCCCCAGTTAAAGTTTGGTCAATACTTTTAGGACTTTTACTTTCACGACCAGATCACTGTGATTTGCTAATGCTTTGATTTTCTTAACACACACTCCAGATTCTTTGAATAAGAAAAAAAGTGAACTTCTGCTGAATTCTTTCCTGGATGAGGCAAGCCCTTCATTTTTTATGTTGTCATTTATATTCTCAAATAGGGTAAGGATATTAAGAAGAATCTCTCTGTCCCATTCTTTATTAAAGAGGGAAATCAATTCTGATGGTACTTTACAACTGACCAGCTCTCTTGTCATGGCTGGATTTTCAGTAAAGTTTATGATTAGTTTCATAATCTGAATCTTGGTGAAGTAATTTCCCAGGAATAACAAAGCAAAAAAGTCTGGAAAAGAATAGGAAAGCAAATGTTGGTAGTGATTTGTCACAGTCATGTTGGTTAACAGCCTTAGACCAGCCATCTGCACAGCTGAGTCCAAACGACAGATCATGGTGTCATCACACACTTGACTGATATATGTCTTAATCTTGCCCTGATTTTCCGCGTTCACACTCAAGTTATTAAGGGCATTGTACGCCTTTTCCCTAATAATGGGATCTTTCGTTTTTATCAGTTTTGCAATAATTGGGAGACCACCCAATTCACGAATGGCATTTTGGTTAAATGAATATGCTGCATTGTTACCCAGAGTGACCAAGGCTACTTCCTGAATAAAAGGATCACTAGTTCTTTCTAGGATGTTAAGGACCTTTTGAAGGTCAGTAGCACCCAGAATATCATCAATTTTATAGGGAAAGTTGAACTTGCCCCTTCGAACAGGCCATGATGTAGCTGGAGTCCTGGCGCTCTTACCTCTGGTCCTTCCCTTGGACTTGCCACTAGTCCTGCCCCCAGTCCTAGCTCCATTCCTCACAGGGTGGCAGCCTCCACCCCTGACTCCTGGGCAGGGTAAACCAGGTGTAAGGGTCCTGGTTCCGGAGATGGTACCCAACCTGGCCCCTTTGCCCGCCTTTGCACTTGCCTGTTCCTTCAGGGTGCTGAAAAGGGCCTTGGCCTTGGCCTCTAGGCCACCTCCACTCTGGGCCTTCAAGTGGGCCTCTGCCTTTACATTAGATCCACTCCTGAGTTCCACGGACACCTCAGCCTTGGCCTTTGAGTCACCCTGAAGTCTGGCTCCAGCCCCTGCCCCAGCATTAGCCTTAGCTCCTTTCCCAGTCTCTGCAATATCGCTAGATTCCTCCTCCTCATCATCATCGTGGTCGTCCCAGATTTTCTCGCTCTCATCTCTTCCCCAGGTCAGTCTGTATACGCAGTAGCAGGCGCCAGCGCCGATCACTACACCAGCGGCCAAGCAGCCAGCTTCCCGAGTTCGGCCCATGCTGCCACGAGTGTCTGGAGGGTTTGCTCTGGCCAGAAGAGTGCTCCCAAGTCAGGGGTCAGGGGGAGGGGGCTGTGGAGTCTTCAGCTACAGCCAGCAGGCTCTGCTGCAGCTACAGATACTGGGGGACCTAAGAATGAAAGAAAGATTTGAGGCTTCAGTCTCCTTCTTCTGTGCCTTTGCATGCAGACAGACTGAACTACAGACCTACAAAGAGACAAAACAAATGGGGACATGGCAGGGACTCAAGGGTAGATCACTGATCCCTTTTTTAAATCAGGAAGGTAATTTTGAAAATTTTCCCCACCTCCAGATTCTCCAACCTCATGTTCAACCACCCCACCCCAGTATGTTAAATTTAAGATAGCTAATCAGTTCCCTACCTCCCCTGTCCCTCCAGATGTCCTGGGGGCAGTGGCAGCCCCACATACACCCTCAGGGGTCCAGGCAGTTTCTTCCTTCTATTTCTTGCCTGGAAGTACACTGAGTCCTGCAAACCTGCATACAAAGCGGTGGGGGGAGTGGTGCTGAGAGCTCCTGGGACAGACAGATGAACCTCATCCGGGACAAGACACACGTTCCTCTGCGGAATCACTGGCCCTAGTCCCGCGGAGCCCAATATTTCCCACGTTCGGTTCCCCCGCTCTCCTCACTGAGCTGCGGCTTTTAAGTTCATTATGAGCCGCCCCCGCCCCCCCCGTTCCTTCGATCTCCTCCAATCCTCCACCCAGCCCCCAGCCCCGAAAGTCACTGCCTTCGAAGGTAAGTGCCACAACTCCTTCCCTGTAACAAAATGGATGGTGGTGGAGGGAGAGTGTCTAGAAGCCAGACAGGCGTAAAATGCACAGAAGTCTCGAACTCCGCCCTTGCCTCCGCCACCCCCACCAACCCAGAGGTACCAGGATACTCCTACCCCCACCCATTATATCCACGGCTCGGGAGCAATTTCCTTCCTCCCTCATCTCGGTTTCCGCCTCCACCTAACCTAAGGACTGACAACTCTGGTACCAAAGAGTAATTTGGAGAAAGGTCCTCCCCACCCCCACCCCAGGACTCTCGTGACACCTTCGTCCTCCCAGCCACTTCTTTCCGTGCAGAGCACTTTCTTTTGCAAGCTCCGAAATGGTCCAGAGAGGAGAGGAGGAGGGGTATGTGGGGGAGGTCCACAGGCCCACTGGAGTTTGCAGTCTTCACCATTCTCCAGCCCAGGGATCCCTAAATAGTGCCACCACTCTCACTCTGACATACTTGTTTCTGGACAATTTTCCTCTTCTTCCTGCTCCTAGAGTTGGATTGGCCTTCAGCCGCAAGATCCAAAGACACAGACAGGCGACAGGGCAGAGACAGACTGCTAGGCAGACAGAACAGCACTTCAGACAGTCCCAATACCAGCCTTTCCGAATCCAAGGTCCTGGTTGTCAAACGGATTTCACCTTTTGGTCTCTCACCCTATCCCCACTTCTCAGGACTCCGCTAACAGCAGCCCTCTTCCAGCAAGGGCGTCCATCCACCCCCTCCCCCCGCCCCCAGTCCCAGCCCCAGCCCCAGCCCCTGCCCCAGCGGTCGGCCATTTTCCCAGGAAAAACCACACCCCTTTCGAACAACTGGAAAGAGGGGAGGCGGGGCGAGGGAGTGAGAAAAACCGGAGGAGCAAAAGAAAACCCAAAGATCTCTTTGATTCCCCTGCACGACGCAGTCATAGCCCCAACGACAACTATGTTTCCTGTACATGCTGTCATCTCCTATTTCCTATATAAAAGAGCAGGGAGGTGACTGCGGAGTCAGTAATGCGCCCGAGTTAGGAGGAGGACCCCAGCCATCCCCGCCCTTCTGGGGACCGCGGGGCAATCCCACCTTTACACTGACTTGCAGAGGTTCGGGGCAGATTCTTTATTCCTTTGCTCCGAGTGGTACAGCGCCCTACTGAAAGACACGGGGAATGACAAGACAGACGCCTAGCCCCAAGATACTGGCTTGCTAGATGGACCAGCACACAGGACAAGAACCTTAACATCGGGCCTTCCCGATTCAAGGCCCTGGATGCCAAAGGTTTCAGGTTTCCCCCCTCCTGGTCTGGGGTCTCCCCTGTAATCTGGCCCCCAGGGTCCACCATTCTTGTTCTTGAAAGGGCCGGGGATAGTGCAAGGGTGTGGAGAAAGCGAGCCTCGTCCTTCTTTAGTCTCCACCCTCCTCTACCCGCACCGCAGGAATCCCCCGGGCAAGCGCCCATCCACACATAGACTGGCTGGGATCAGGGAAGTTACCTCCTCCTCCTCCTCTCCTGGCCACAGGCCCGCCAGCCCTCGAGGTAATAGGGAGATGGCAACCGGACCAAACGAAAGACCTGGATTAGAAGGACGTCTGCACACGTCGGCTCCTGCTCACGTGAGAGCCACGTCACTCGTGAGCTCAGAACCCCAATTACCACTCCCACCAGCAGTGCGGCAGGAGCCGGCCCACCCGTTTCCTTTCCCTTCACAGCAGGTCCTGCCACTCATTTTCCTCTGCCAATCCCAGAAACCAGAAGTAGCTTATCTTGTGGTTGGCATTTGCCTTTCTTTGGTTAGCAGAGAGAAACTACATCTGCTCCCATGTCCATTGGTCTTTTCTTCCTCTTTGAGGAATAATTTTTCTCTCCTCTACTCCCTGTCCACCCACCTCTCCCTTCACGCCCCCCCCCACAACGCAGCCTCAATGCTCAGCGTTTCCCCTGCACCCCTATATGAAATGGGATTCAAGATCTCAGAAAAGGATATGGGTAGTGGGAATGTCTTACTTTCTTAAACTTTTCTGTTCATTTTTTAAAAATCAGTAATGCATTACTCTTATATTGAGAAAATAAAATGATGCTATCTTCGTTTGATTGGAGAAGAATTTAAGTCGGAGGGGAAAACCCAAAAGGCCTCGCTAATTTTACTATATTTATTTATAACACAAGGAAAATGTTTCCACTGGTTACAGTCAAAAAGAAGCTTTCAAAACGTAGTAACCTGTTTTAAAATGGAAAACTGTTATTTTTCACATGGTCTATGAATTAGTCCACAAAGATGACTAGTTGTCTAATCTTTGCCATTTTACATAAATGATCTATTACTTTTTCTAATTTTGGATCAACTTACAATTTGATAAAACAAAAACATTAAAATCTTGTATTGTTTGATTAAAGAAAGACATGCATTCAATGTCGCAAAGTCTTGGCTGACTGCTGTGTGAACCTCTTGTGATTTGATGGCTGTTCTGAACACCTGATCCAGATTAGCTTTTAGTCTACTAAAGCTGAGGAAGCTGAGGGTGTGAGGGATGCAGAAATCATCCGATCTTCCCGGCCTTGTCAAGAAGAAAGGGTGGAAGGTGATGCCCTCCCATCTCTCCTATATTCCAGAGCTTCTCATCCCCTGCGTTATAGAACCTGACTCTTTTTGCACACTCTAAAAATATACATGGTGACCAAAGTGGTAAATGCCACCTTTACTCAGGTGACAAAACTGAGTAAACACCTTTGACTTCTTTCCTCCCTCCCTCCCTCATATTCCCACAGAGGTAACTCAGGGATGCAGAGAAGAGACTGCTGTTCCTACCTACTTCTGTATCTGCAAGTTTCCATGAAGCCTAGAAAAGCAATTGCTGGGGGAAGCACCCAGGCCTGCCTGTCCTGCTCTGCCCTGATTAATGGTGGCCCAGTTAACCTTGTTCCTGATGCCATGTGCTGCTACCACCTGGCCTGAGAGGGGCAGCCTGCTGGCCTCCCACCCCTGGCCTCCTTACCTCAGGGCACCCAGGGAGAACCCAGCCCTGCTGCAGGGTCATTGCCCACAGCCCACACCCACCTTGGTGCTCCCTCAGCCAAATGTATGCCTGGGCCTGAAGGACTCTCCCCACTAACCATACTGATTAACCTAGAGTAGGAATTCTCAACTGGCCACCTCTTTGTTCTACCTAAAATTGTATCAAAGTCATGTGCACGCATATGTCCATCTTAGTGGGAAGAGGGGTCATAGCTCTCATCACATTCTCACAGGCAACTAAGACTTAAAAAAAAACTAAAAATAACTCACTTTGAAAAAAAAGATACATCCTCTTAGTAGAAATCAATCTCTGTCTCTCTCTCACACACATTATACACACTATTTTTTTAAAAATGTGCAAACAACACAGAAATGTATAAAGTAGAATGTGAAAGTTCCCTGCAATGCCTGTTCCACCACCAACCACTGATAACAATTTCCACCTTTCTTCATGCAAATACAGAGTCTATGTATGTATATGTGTTGAACAACAATATACAGAACAACTATATACAGAACAAAAAGGTTCACACTGAGTGACATAAAGTGCAAAGAATCTGCACTTTAATTTGAGAACTGGTATCTTTAAAAATTGTGTCTTTCTATCCATGTCAACTTTTATGATCTTCAATAAATTTTATGTTTCTTCAGATAGGTCATACTCATTATTTGTTAAGTTTATTCCTAGATGTTTTATGGTTTTGTTGCTTTGGGGGATGACATTCCTTTTATGATTATATTTTCTACCAGGTTATTGCCGAAACAAATAATTCTGATATATTTACTTTTAGTGACCTTTCTTAATATTTCTAATAGAGGCATAACTAATTTTATTGCACTTTGCTTTATTGTGATTCACAGACATTGATTTTTTTACTAATTGAAGGTTTGTGGCAACCCTGTGTCAAGCAAGTTTATCAGTGCCATTTTTCCAACAGCATGTGCTCACTTCACATCTCTATGTCACAGTTTGGTAATTCTCGCAATATTTCAGACCTTTTCATTATTATTATATCTGTTACACTGATCTGTGATCAGTGATCTTTGATGTTACTATTGCAAAAACATTACAACTCATTGAAGGCTCAAATGATGGTTAGCATTTTTTAGCAGTAACATATTTTTAAATTCACGTATATACATTTTTAAAGACATAATGCTTTGCACACTTAATAGACCACTGTGTAGTGTAAACAAAACTTTCCTATGCACTGGGAAGCCAAAAAAATGTGTGACTCACTTTATTGCGATACTGGCTTTATTGTGGTAGTCTGGAATTGAACCCGCAATATCTCTGATGTATGCCTGTAGTTTTTCAGTTGATAACTGGTTTTTCTAGGTATGCATACATAATCATTTGAAAATGATGATTTTTAAAATTTTGTCTTTTCCAATCATTATTATCTCTTGTTCTTTCATTTTCTGGATGTACTACATCAACCAGAACCTCCAGAACTATGTTGAATAATAATGGTGATTTGAGAGCCTCCTTATCTTGTTCTTGAAGTAAATGAGAATGCCCCTAATATTTCACCATTTAGTGTAATGTTAGCTATTTGTTTCTGCTGTGCTTTTCTTCATCTGTGTTTTTGTGATGGGGAGAGATGTTTAAAACCTGCACTCTCATAACCCTTTATGTAAGACTGAGAAAATGTAACTGTCTACATCAAAATATTGGGAGGGGGAGAGAAAGAGGGAGCATTGCCACAAGTGCTGTGCTTATTGTGAATATGTTGATGAGCAAAAACAGACACTAATTCTGCTCTCATAGTGAAAGCAAGACCTTAATGAAATAATCACATATACATACAAAGTGAGAAAAATACTTTGAAGGAAAGGAACACTGTTAATATAGTAAAAGAAGTGGCAGAGTCTGGGGATCAGGGAAGGCTTCCTTGATGGGGAGAGGAGTGAAACTTTGAACTGAGATTAAGGGAAGCAGGTGCTAACTAGGAGAAGAGAAGAAGAAAATAAAAATGTCTCAAATTCTCCACCTTGATGAACCATCTACCTCAATCCTAGGATAAATCCTGTGAAAACCGCTGCTAACTTTTCAATTGACTCTTTCAGGGTTTTTTTTGTTGTTTCCTATATATCAACAAAAAAATTATGTAGATATATGTGAATGTGTGCACATGCATATCTTTTAAAAATAACTTGGAATCATACTATGCAAACTATTCTGCAAACTACTTTTTCAACTAATATAACATGTACATCATTTTATCAGCTACAATAATATTCTCTAGTGTGGAGTTATCAAAATTCAACCAATATATTACTGGTTGATATTTATCCTCTTCCCAAACTTTGTCTATTACCAAAATGTTACAGTGGAGACCTTTGTTTACATATATATTTGACAATTGTGGCATTATTTCCTTAGGATAAATTCCTAGAAGTGAAATCACTGGGTCAAAGTGGAAGTTCATTTTAAATTTTATCCATGCTGCCAATTCTCACCTCTTAAATTTTGATATATATTTTCCATGTTGTGCTCCAAAATTTTTTGATTTTTTAAATTATAAGTGAGATTAAGCATCTTCCCATAGGTTTAACCATTTGTATTCCTGTTTCTATGAACTGCCTTTCCCAGTTTTTCCACTAGGTTTTTCATCTTTTTCTTATTAATATATGAGAACTTTCTGTAAATTAAGGAAGTGAGCTCTTAGATTGTCATAAGTATTATAAATATTTTCCCAGTTTATAATTTTCTTTGGACTTCGGCTATATAGAATTTTAAAAATCTTTATGATACAAACTGTATCAATTCTTTCTTTACATTTTTTGGGGTTTGTGTCCTGCTTAGGATGGCCTGTATGTTTTTCTAATTTTATGTGTGTTTTTTGATATTTAAATTTTGGTCCATATAGAATTTTTTTTGTTGCGTTGCTTCTATTATCAGTAAGCCAGAAATTTTATCCACCCTTGCTTTTGCACCATTTGTATAAATGTCAACACAGTGAAAAAAGCAAATGACATCTCAGTGTTATTATGAATATATTTTTTCCAGCTTTATTAAGCATATGGAATTAATATTTTCCAAATAGTTAGCAAATTTTCCTGATACCCGTTATCAAATAATACCTTTCTAGCTCCTGATTTTAAATGGCACCTTTATCATGAGCTAAATATCCACATATATTTGGATCTACTTTTTCATTCTCTATGTTCCTTTAATCTGTTATTTTTTTCTTTTTATGTCCCTAACTGTTTTAATTACAGTATCTTTATAATATGTTTTAATATCTGGAGGATAAGGCCTCTCTAATTATTCTTCTTTTTCATAATTTGCCTGTCCACTCACATTTGTTTATTTACAGATAAAATGAATTGTTTTGTTAAATTCCCTTTAAAATCCTGTTTTTGTTTCAATTTGGATGAAGTTAATTCTAAGGTTAACTGAGGGCTAATTGGAATTTTTATAAGAATATGTTACCACTTCACACCAGTTAGAATGGTTATTATCAAAAAGATAAGAGATAACAAGTGCTGGTGCAGATGTGGAGAAAAGGAAACCCTGTTGGTGGGAATGTAACGCATTCTGTAGCGCAGCCACTACAGAAAACAGTATGGAGTTTCCACAAAAAAATAAAAATAGAACTACTGTACGATCCAGCAATCTCACTCTGTGTACATATCCAAAGAAAATGAAATCACTCTCGAAGAGATATCTGCACCCCCGTGTTCATTGCAGCATTGATCACAATAGCCGAGACATGGAAATAACCAATGTGTCCATCAATGAATGAATGGATTAAAAACAAGCATCATGTACATATGGTACCCTGTAGGTTATCAATAAATAGTTGTTGAATGAATGAGTATATCTTGCAAATTTTTTGTTATTCTTAAGCTTACTTTTTATATGTATAGTGGAATATTATTCAGCCATAGAAAAGAAGGGAATTCTGCCATTTGCGACAACATGGATGGAACTATATGTAGAATCTAAAAAAGCCATGAAAACATAGAGTAGAATGGTGGGTGCCAAGGGCTGCAGGGAAGGGGAAATGGGAAACTGTTGGTCAAAGGGTACAAACTTCCAGTTATAAGATGAATAAGTTCTGGGGATCTAATGAAGGGCATGGTGACTATAGTTAACAGTACTGTAGTGTATACTTGAAAGTTGCTAAGAGAGTAGATCTTAAATGTTCTCACCATAAATTATAAAAAAATGGTAATTATGGTAGATGTGTTAACTAACCTTATTGTGATACTCATTTTGCTATATATACGTGTATCAAATCAGCACACTGTACCCCTTAAACTTACGCAATATTATATGTCAATTATATCTTAGTAAAGCTGGGGAAAAAAGAATATTTTTCTACCCAAGAACCCAGTTTCTCTAGTTATTTGTCTTCATTTATTTTTCCAGCAGAATTTATACGTTAAAAAATATAACTGGGCTTCCCTGGTGGCGCAGTGGTTAAGAATCTGCCTGCCAATGCAGGGGACACAGGTCTGAGCCCTGATCCGGGAAGATCCCACATGCTGCAGAGCAACTAAGCCTGTGTGTCACAGCTACTGAGCCTGAGCTCTAGAACCCGTGAGCCACAACTACTGGGCCCACGTGCCACAACTACTGAAGCCCAGATGCCTAGAGCCCATGCTCCACAACGAGAGAAGTCACCGCAATGAGGAGCTCGCGCACTGCAACGAAGGGTAGCCCCTGCTTGCCACAACTAGAGAAAGCCCGCGTGCAGCAATGAAGACCCAACGCAGCCATAAATAAATAAATAAATTTATAAATATATAGATAACTCCTAGAACATTGCTTGGCACACTGTAGGTTATCAATAAATACTTGTTGAATGAATGAATATATCTTGCGTATTTTTAAAGTTTCTTTTTGCCGTACGCGGGCCTCTCACTGTTGTGGCCTCTCCCATTGCAGAGCACAGGCTCCGGACGTGCAGGCTCAGTGGCCATGGCTCACGGGACCAGCCACTCCACGGCATGTGGGATCTTCCCAGACTGGGAGACGAACCCGTGTCCCCTGCATCGGCAGGCGGACTCTCAACCATTGCGCCACCAGGGAAGCCCTAAAGTTTCTTCTTAAGTAGCTTACCTTTTCTCATGATTATTAGAAATGGAATCATCTTATATTTTTTATTATTTTTATATATGAAAGTGATTGTTTTTTGCATATTGATTTTATAACCAGCCTCTTTATGGAGTTCCTAAAGTTTCAAAAGGTTGATTTTCTCAGATTTGTTTCATTTGCAGTAATGATAATCTCACCTCCTATCCAATATTAATATCACATTTCTTTCTTTTGGATGATTGTATTAACTAGTATTTCCAGAACAATGTTAAATAATTGTGTGAAAGCTAACATCCTTGTCTTCTTGATTTTTATGGGAATGCTTCTATTGTTTATTCCTCAAGCATGAAGGACTTCTTGTTAGAAACTTATGTATATTTTTTATCATATTAAAGAAGTGTCTACCTGTTCTTACTCCAATAAATTGTATTCAGAAGATATATGGCTTCAAGTACAATTTTTTAAATTTTTATTTATTTATTTATGGCTGCGTTGGGTCTTCGTTGCTGCACACGGGCTTTCTCTAGTTGCAGCGAGCACGGGATACTCTTCGTAGTGGTGTGTGGGCTTCTCATTGCAGTGACTTCTCTTGTTGTGGAGCACGGGCTCTAGGTGCGTGGGCTTCAGTAGTTGTGGCACACAGGCTTAGTTGCTCTGCGGCATGTGGGATCTTCCCAGACCAGGGAACGAACCCCTGTCCCCCGCATTGGCAGGTGGATTCTTAACCACTGCGCCTCCAGGGAAGTCCCTCAAGTACAATTTGATTAATAGTCTCTCTGCTATGTCCTTCCTTACATATAAGCTTCATTCTTGAGCTGGCCACTCTGATGGAACCAAAATAGCTGCAATAGATCTAGGCCTTACATCAGCACATTTTATCATACAGATTCCCAACAGGAAAAAGAATCCAACTGAGCTGGTTCAAGAAACTCGAATGTAGGGACTACTCAAAGAGATATATGCAAGGTTAAGAGACCAAATTAGGGATTTTGAGGTACCCAGAGACTAGCAATAGCAGGAAGCTGTTACCCTGGGCCTAAAATGGCAAGAGCTTTTTTAAAAAAAATGGAGCCTAGTGAGAGCTATAGCTATAAAGAAGGTACCTTATGGCAGGAGATGAAGTCTTGGCCCATCACTACCAGTAACCACCACCGATCCAAGAACCACCACCAGCCAGGGGCCAATATGCCCTGGGTGAGATGCCCACTTGGGACTGCCATCCCATCTGAGTCTCCAAAATTTTTACCAAATCAAACTTGTGTCAGCTTGCCCTCATGCAGTAAAGCCAATCTACTGCCACTGGGTTGTAGTGAAGGAAAGTGCAGCATTTATTACTGCAGGACACAAAGCAAACAGTACAGGCAGCTAAAGCTCAAAAGACCCCAAATTCCCCAATGGCTTTTATGGAAAGGTTTTTTTAAGACAGGGTCAGGGAGATGGTTGTGGGGTGTATGATCAGCTCATGGACATTCTTCTGATTTGTTGGTGGTGAGGTAATCAGAAGTCAACATCATCAGCTGGTCTGGGATCTATGTACTTGTGGTCAAAATTAACTTCTTCCACCTGGGGGTGGGGGTTCAGTATCTGCAAAATAGCTCAAAGAATATGGCTCAGAATATTATCTACAGCCCTTGAGAAAGAACTAAAGGTCCTTGACTTTGTTTAATGGCTAAACTACTATTATTTTGTCTTGCTTGACCGTTTTCCTTTGTTTCTGCATTTTCTCACTTTTCTGATTAAGTTTATTCTTTGGAACTTGGGGAAGGCCTAGGAGGCTAAAGGTTTTCTACAAACAAGAGGCAGGCAGAGGACATGGGGGATATCTGCCCTGGGAAGACCCCATAGGGTCCTACTTGGTTATACTCTTATCACTCAGCATCCATTCTTGTCCTTTATTCCAATGAAGAAACTCTCATCTCCAACAGGGAGGCAGCGACAAAAATCCCTTCAGCCAATGTACTGTCACGGAGTAATGCTAATTCATATTCTCCACCTGAAACCTAATTTATTACAACGATCTCCAGTATTTTTCATATATTAGAGAAAAGAAGGGGAAAATAGTAAATTACAAAGATACATCTAGCTGCTACCTTTCCCCTCTGTAGCTGTTCATGAGGCCAAAATCAATAATCATAACTTCATTCTTCCACTGTTCACTTCATACTCCCTTTAGGTGGTCAGAGTTCTTTCCCTGATGTAGTGATCCTAACCTTCAGTCCTGTCTTTATGGGATATCTGCACTTTCCCATTGAACAGGACTATTGGGCAAACGAGTATTAAGTGGTGTCCCAGTGACTATCCCTGGGCTCCAAGCATACTTCTCCTTGTTCTCATTGTATAGCAGCAACCCTGTTTCCCCTTGGTGATAGGATTTAATTACTCCAGACAGTACAATAGTCCCTGTCTCTGCTTATCAATTCAATAGCATGAGGAGACCAAAATGGCCAGGGTGCAGTTTCAGCTTTCAGTTTAATGGAACCATGGCTTTATTCCTTGATAGCAGCATTCATTCCTTGGAAAAATAGAACCTCCAAACCTGCTGAGCCCAAGGTTGCGGAGACAAAACAAAATAAGTCTTTATTGGGTTAATTGGTATAATAGTGAAAGGGACCACTCCCTCCTCCACCTTCATTCCCAGACCTGTGTATTCTTACTATGAGGGAAATAGCACTATATTTTGGTCACTGTTTTTGAAGCAACTATTGTAGTCTTATAGCACAGCACTGTCAACCCGGAACAGGTGATCTCATAACTAAGCCTTCAGTAAGTCATTTACTTTCCTATCAGGCAAGCTGCTTCTGCATGATGGAGTAAGTGATAAAGACTAGTGAATATTTGGATATGACTCCATTATTGTACTTCATTTATCATTAAATGAGTTCCCTGGTCAGAGACAATGTTGTATGGGATACCCTGATGATAATTAAGACATTCTGGAAGTCCACGGACGGTGGCACTGACAGAATCATTGTAAGCAAAGAAAGCAAATGTGTGTCTGGAATATGTAGTTATTTCCATGAAGAAAAATTTCTGTTCTCACTGTGATAAAAGGTGTCCTATATAATAATCTTACCACCATGGGGCTGACTAGTACCCCAGGAAATAATGTCTTATTGTATTGAATGATTCATCTTCATCTTATTTTTGTTGTCAGGTTGGGTATTCAGCAGTGTTAGTAAAAGATCAGCCTTGATGAGTGGAAGTCCATATTGTTGAGCCCATGCATAACCTCCATAACATTGATGCTAATCTAACAAAGGGAAAGAGAGGCAGAAGAGTCAAAGAAGATGTGGTGATAGAATCAGAGGTCAGAATGATGTGGGGTGATGGGCCAACGAATGCAGGCAGTCTCTAAAGGCTGGAAAAGACAAGGAAACAGATTCTCCACTACAGCATCCAGAAGGAACACAGCTCTGTCAACCCATTTTTGACTTCTGACCTCCAGAACTATAAGATAATAAATTTGCCTTGTTTTACACCATTGAGTTTGTGGTAATTTGTTACAGCATCAATAGGAAACCAATACAATGTTGCTGTTGTTGTTGTTGTTGTTTTAAAGAACAGAAGAGAAAGTCTTCTATATTTACCATTTCTATTGCTTCTCCTTCATTCCTGAATTCTAGATTTCCCTCTGGTATCATTTCCCATTAGCCTGAAGAGCATCTTTTAACATTTCTTGTAAAGCATTTTCTGCTGGCAGAAAATTCTCTTGGTTTTCCTTCATCTGATAACATCTTTATTTTCATTTCCATTCCTGAAGGATATTTTTGCTGAATATGGAATTGTGTGTTGGCAATTATTTTCTTTCAAACTCTAAAGATATTGTTCCAATGTCTTTTAGCCTTCATTGTTTGTGATAAGAAAACCACAATCTTTCAAATTGTTGTTCCCCTACAGATAATGTGTTATTTTTTTCTAGCTACTTTCAAGGTATTTTTCTTTACTTTTGGTCTTCAGCAGTTTGGTAAGATGTGTCTACGCATGGTTTTCTTTGAATTTATCCTGTTTGGGATTCATTAAGTCTCTTGAATCTGTAAATTTACGACTTTCAACAAATCTGGAAAATTTTAAACAATCATTTTCTCAAATATTTTTTCTATCCCAGGAGGGGAAAGCCAAGATCAGGAGCTGTCACCCCTTCCCAGCACCATCTCACAGACCAGGAGTGTCACTCAGGTAAAATGAGGTCCCTGCCTTCAGCTCTGGTGCAGTGATTGAGGCTCTTCCCAGGAGAAAAGGCGGGCTATAAGGATGAAGAACTCTGCAGCTCTGCCTGAGGGAACTGACTTAATTTTGAAAAGGTAGTAGAAAATTCCATGCCTACAGGCATTGTCAAAAACAACGGAGATCATGGTGGAAGATAATTAAGAAGAGGCTGGTAGCACTAACACAAGAAAAATGTCAGAAGAGTCACAAGTTTATTGAAGAAAACCAGGGAAAGAGACAACCAATAAGAGCCCTCCTGGGATCATACACAATTGTAAGGGTCAGGAAGACTGTGTGTATATGCTAGGCTTCATGGAAAGGCATGGAACAGGCTTGAAGGGTGTAAAACAAAGAATGTTGCTCATTACTTGTTTCTACAAGGATTAAGTCATAAACCACTGCAGTTGCTGACCAACAGTACAGCCTAAAAAGAATTCAGGATGAAAAACAGGATGAGGCACTTTGTACTTTGGAAAAACAGGGCCCTTAGATAGCACCTTAGATAGATATATCTCAGGAAAATGTTCAATTAACCCAGATTCTTACATCTTCCCATACATAAAAAAGCACTAAAATCATTAACTGAGATACCTATTCCTCATGACAAGCAGTAACCTTTTACTGAGATGAATGCTTGACTGCATTTATTCCCTAGTCAAAATCATATATATACTGACTTCTCCCCCTACCTCTTCGGAGTTGTCCTCTCAGAGCTACTGAGAGGCTGTTTCCTGGGATCAGTCCTCAGGAAAACCCTGAATAAAACTTAACTCACAGCTCTTACATAGTGTGTTTTTTCTTTCCATTGAAAGGGGATTCCCCAAGCCACACACAAACCCATAAACACCAGGCAAAAGCCTTACTGGCTCAAGGAGCTTAAACACAACCTCTGACCAAGCACTGAATGAACCATAAGTTACTCTGACCCAGGGACGAATCCTAAAAAGCCAAGATTAAAAATAAAATCACAGTCATCCTTGGCAGTCTGGAACAATGTGTGAATGCCCAAGGCTATGCCTTTTCAGGAGCAATCAGAGAAGGAACTTCTGAGCTAGTAGTCCCAGTTTGAATGAGTTAGGGGCAAAATATGTAAACTCACTGAAATGTAAGAGCAGCCTCCAAGCTACACATATATCCAATGGCAAAAGGTAAATATCTAATTGGGCTTAAGCACAACCTTTGACCAATAAGTGACTTATGCTAACCCAGGGGCAAAACCCAGGTAGACAAGCTAAAAGATAAAAATAAGGGGGAAAGATCTGAGCTGGGAAAACAGAGGTGTACACTATGGGAGGAAATAAACTCCACAGAATTAGTCCCACCAACTCAACAAACAATAAACAAATGACAGCAAACAACAACAACCATTGGGAGGAGGATCAGTATCCAGAGTTGCTAATAATATGTTACCTAAAATGTCCAGTTCTCAACAAAAAATTAAAATACATACAACAGCTACACAGGTAAACATGAAAGGCAGTATAAATGTATTTTGTTGTAACTATTTTTTCTTCTATCTGATTTAAAAGACTACTTCATAAAGCAATATGAATAAATCTATGTTGATATATATATAATATATAAATATGTGAGTTGTATAATAACAATGCAAAGGAGTGGGGAGGGAATGGAGACATTAGGAGCAAAGATTTGAAATTGAGTTGGTATTGACCTGAACTTGATTTTTATAAGTCAAGCTATTAATTGTAATCCCCAGGGTAACCACTAAGAAAATACATTTTAAAATACAGTAAAAGAAATGACAAGGGAATGAAAATGGTACACTAGTAAATACCTATTTAACATAAAAGAAGGTAATAGTGGAGGGATAGAGGAACAAAAAAGACATAAGACATATAGAAAACAAATAGCAAACTGGCAGATAATAATTCTACTTTATCAGTGATTGCATTAAATGTAAATAGATAAAACAATTTAAAGGCAGAGATTGGCAGAATCAATTTAAAAAATATGATCCATGAAAATATACTGTCTACAAAAGATATTCAGAATCACAGATACAAATGGGTTGTAAATAAAAAGTTAGAAAAGATGTACCATGCAAACAGTAAACAAAAGGGACCTGGAATGGTTATACTAATATCAGAAAAATTAGGCCTCAAGACAAGCATTGTTATTAGAAACAAAGAAGGGCCATTTATATTGATGAGAGGGTCAATCCATCAAGAAGATTTAACAATTGTAAACATACATGCACCTAATGATAAAACTCCAAACTACATGAAGCAAAACCAGATATAATTGAAGGGAAAATAAAAATTTATACAAGGCATAACAATAATATATGATATATGCCAATTACTATGTGCCAAGTACTACTCTGAGTATTAATCTTTTAATCATCACAGCAATTCAATAAAATAGGTATTTTTATTCCCATTCTAAATATGGGGAAAGTGAGGTAGAAAGAAGAGAAGAGATTTGCCCAAGATCACATAGCTATTAAGTGACAAAACCAAGATTTGAAGCCAAGTTACCTACTGGCAGAGTTTATGTTCTTAACTACTCTTTCTCATGGCTCAGCTGTGAATAATATTTATGTAGCCATAAAATAAACATAGAATATTGATTTAGTAAAATATAGTGATGTAGGGCTTCCCTGGTGACACAGTGGTTGAGAGTCCGCCTGCCGATGCAGGGGACGCGGGTTCGTGCCCCGGTCTGGGAGGATCCCACGTGCTGCGGAGCGGCTGGGCCTGTGGCCACTGGGCCTACGCATCCGGAGCCTGTGCTCCGCAGAGGGAGAGGCCGCACCCATGAGAGGCCCGCGTACCGCCTATATATATATATATAGTGATGTAATAACAATATAGTGGGAAACTGTGGGAGAAGTGTGTATATGGGATGGGAGGTTTAAGATAACTGAATCTTGGGCTTCCCTGGTGGTGCAGTGGTTAAGAATCCACCTGCCGTTCCTTTTTGTCCCTTTCCAGCATTTCAAGATGTCGAAGCGGGGACGTGGTTGGTCCTCTGGTGCGAGATTCCGGATTTCCTTGGGTCTTCCGGTTGGAGCCGTGATCAACTGTGCTGACAACACAGGAGCCAAAAATCTGTATATCATCTCTGTGAAGGGGATCAAGGGACGACTGAATAGACTTCCTGCTGCTGGTGTGGGTGACATGGTGATGGCCATAGTCAAGAAAGGCAAAGCAGAGCTCAGAAAGAAGGTACATCCAGCAGTGGTAATTCGACAACGAAAGTCACACTGGAGAAAAAATGGTGAAGATATTTTTTTGAAGATATTTTTGAAGATAACGCAGGGGTCATAGTAAACAATAAAGGCGAGATGAAAAGTTCTGCCATCACAGGACCAGTTGCAAAGGAATGTGCAGACTTGTGGCCCAGGATTGCATCCAATGCTGGCAGCATTGCATGATTCTTCAGTGTATTTGTAAAAGAAAAAAATGATAATAAAAATTATTTGCTCCATGTCACTCTTCTTGACACCACCTAACCCTTACCCCCTCTGTAAAATAAAACTACCCAGTGCAAAAAAAAAAAGAATCCACCTGCCAATGCAGGGGACACAGGTTCAAGCCCTGGTCCAGGAAGATCCCACATGCTGCAGAGCAGCTAAGCCCGTGTGCCACCACTATTGAACCCGCGTGCTGCAACTACTGAAACCCATGTGCCTAGAGCCCGAGCGCTGCAACTAGAGAAAGCCCGCGTGCAGCAACCAAGACCCAACTCAGCCATAAATTAATTGATTAATTTTTAAAAAAGGAATAAGATTGTCAGAGCTGCAAGGGATTAAAAAAAGATAATCTTTTCATTGCAGAAAATCATAGCTGATGTGTAAAAATTAAAAGTCAAGAAATAAAAGTATAAACAGATTATTTAGAAATATGTAGTGATACCAGAAGAAATAGTTATAAGATTTGAAAGTGATTCTCTCTGAGGAGGAGAAATGTGGGATGGGGAAGGATGAAGCAAAGTTCTGATAGATTTTTATTGTTGCTGTTATAAACCTTATGGTACTCTATAACTATAAAAATTACATTTTAAAAAACCAGGACTCCAAACGTGTACAGAAAACTTAAAGACTGTTATGGGCTGAATGTGTGTCCCCCCCAAATTCATATGTTGAAGGCCTTACCCCCAGTATGGCTGTATTTAGAGATAGGTCCTCTAAGGAAATAATTAAGGTTAAATGAGTCCATAAGGGTGGATCCCTGATCCTATAGGATTAGTGTCCTTATAAAAAGAGATATCAGAAAGCTCACTCACTCTCTCTCCACACACATGCACCAAGAAAAGGCCATGTGAGGTCATAGTGAGAAGGCGGCTGTCTACAAGCCAAGAGGAAAGCTCTCACGGAAACTAAGTTTACCAGCACCTAATCTTGGACTTCCCAGGCTCCAGAACTGTGAGAAAATAAATTTCTGTTTTTCAAGCCACCCAGTCTGTGGTATTTTGTTTCAGCAGCCCAAGCAGACTAATACAGAGACATTATCCTCAATGAAATAAGCCAGTCATAGGGACATTCCTGGCAGGCCAGTGGTTAAGACTCTGCGCTTTGACTGCAAGGGGCATGGGTTTGATCCCTGCTTAGGGAACTAAGATCCCACATGCTGCGTGGCGTGGCCAAAAAAAAAAAAGAAGAAGAAAGAAAGAAGCCAGTCATAAAAGGGCAAATACTGAATGACTCCACTTAAATGAGGTACCTCAAGTAATCAAATTCATAGACAGACAGTAGAATGGTGGTTGCCAGGGGGATGGGATAATGGGGAGTTATTTTTTTTAAACATCTTTATTGGAGTATAATTGCTTTACAATGTTGTTAGTTTCTGCTGTATAACAAAGTGAATCAGCTATATGTATACATATATCCCCATATCCCCTCCCTCTTGCGTCTCCCTCCTACCCTCCCTATCCCACCCCTCTATGTGGTCACAAAGCACCGAGCTGATCTCCTTGTGCAATGCAGCTGCTTCCCACTAGCTATCTATTTTACGTTTGGTAGTGTATATATGTCAGTGCTACTCTCTAACTCCATCCCACCTCACCCTTCCCCCTCCCCGTGTCCTCAAGTCCATTCTCTACGTCTGCGTCTTTATTCCTGTCCTGCCCCTAGGTTCTTCAGAATCATTTGTTTTTTGTTTTTTGTTTTTTTGTTTTTTAGATTCCATACATATGTGTTAGCACACGGTATTTGTTCTTCTCTTTCTGACTTAACTTCATTCCGTATGACAGACTCTAGGTCCATCCACCTTAATGGGGAGTTATTGTTTAACGGGTATAGAATTTCAGTTTGGGAAGATGGAAAGAGTTTTAGAGATGGATGGTGGTGATGGTTATGCAACAATGTGAATGTACTAAATGTCAATGAACTGTACACTTAAAACTGGTGAAGATGGTAAACGTTTTCTGTATTTTACCACAATTTTCTTAAAATGGAAAAAAAGAATGTATAGAGGTATGCATTGTAATATAGATCGGAAGCTGTACACTTGGTTTCAGTTCTGCATTCCTGCTTGCCAAAGTCTCACACATATAGAGCTTCCTCAGCATTCTGCTCTCAGTTTTTCAGTCTGTACCCCTTGCTGGGGCTACCTGACTCACTCCTTGGCTTCAGTTATCATCTACAATACGTATCGGTAGTCAGACCTTTCTTCTGTGCTCTATATCCATACTTTTCAAATGAAAACTGAGCATCTCCACTTGAAAGTCCCAAAAGGACCTCAAATTCAAAGAATTCAAACCAGATTCATTCCCTTCCTCTCCCAATTCTACTCCTTCATGTTTGAAAAAGAGAAAGAGAAGAGAAATGTTAATACCCTTCCTCCTTCATTCCATACTCCAGACCGTACTCTTTCTCCTACACCACACTGCCTTCAGGGCCAATTAGTTCATGTGTTTCCCAGAAATAGGCCTTTTTCCCCTATAAGAAGGACTGAATTTTCATCTTCAAAAAGTGATGTTAAATTATACTTCATATGTGCATGACCCAGCAAGGCCACTGTACCCAAAACCTTAAACCAACCCCTTATCCCTGAGTATGCTATAACAACAACACTAGAGTAAGAATCTGGGGACCCGGTGCCACAGTCAGACCCAGAACTGGCTATAAGACCACTTAACTTTCCAAAACATCTAGGAATGTTATCCACTGCTATCTTAGCCTCATTGCTGCCCCTAGAACTGGGGATGAGGGCCACCCTAAACCCCATGCTTTGAAGGGTCCTGCATATCACTCACACACACACACACACACACACACACACACACACACACACACACACACACTCACTTATTAAAGAACACAAGGGTGCCTGTGTTACATGGGATCTGGTGCTCATTGTTGGTACAGTGCAACTTATAGGCCTAAACATCTGTACTTTGACTAACACTGTTCTGGCTCCAGGAAAATGCTTCTCCACATCTGTTTCCCTGTCTCCTTTAAACAAAAGGCAACTGTGTCCAAATGCCATGAAGATTTGTGGATTGTGCCACTGCTGACATAAGAAATAGACATTATTTCAGACTAAAGGGAAGATTCTAGCAGTGAACCACTCAGGGAAGAGAAAAAAAC
Source organism: Delphinus delphis (assembly GCF_949987515.2). Lineage (NCBI taxonomy): Eukaryota > Metazoa > Chordata > Mammalia > Artiodactyla > Delphinidae > Delphinus > Delphinus delphis. The sequence continues at coordinate 41,280,545 of NC_082704.1, forward strand.
AAGCTACCTCGTCAGAGCCTTCTTCTCAGATACATGAATGCCATAGATTTTTGCTTAACAAACTTTAATTTCCCAGTAGTGTCCATTTTCTTGTTTATATTTATTTTCTGGTTTGTGGTTCCAAAGTAATAAAAAATTAATGCAATATTTGCAACAGTTGCATATATAGGCTAAAGAATATTTCACAATATTAAACAACAGATATGACTCTTGATTTGGGGATGTATGGAGAGAGAGAAACACGCATGAATCGTTGTCACAGATTGGATCCCCAGTAAACAGATTATGAGACAAAGATTAGTATAGGAGGTTTATTGGGGAGAGCTCCTGGGATAAACATTTATGGAAGAAAAGGGAGAAAATAAACAGGAATGAAAAGAGGAAGAAATCAAATGTCAGTGCACTATCAGTAGAATGCCTCAGCATACACTGTAGGGAATTCTGAACTTAGGATGAAACTTCAAAGCTATCTCAAGTAGGGGCAAGAGGACCAGGCCTTTATACACAGCATCAGTGAGCCATTGGATGTGGGACACTCTGAGAATAGGGTGTGATCTTGAACAAGACAATTCTCAGCTGATGGGATGCCTGAATGCGGCTGGCATCCAAGGGCTCTCTGATGGCAACATTCTTAACAACTGAAGTAATAAGGCCTTTATTGCTAAAGGGAACTCTGGGCAGGGCATTGCAGTATCCACCACAGTCCACCCTTTGTGCCTCTCAGATCTGCTTTATATAAGTTCCAGGATCAGCTCTTCCAGGGGTCTGGTAGGCCTCTCTTCCTAGGGGAAACTTAAACTATAGCCCCCAACACTGCAGCTGGTCTCAAAGCTGAAAATGACCATCCCTCTCTTCCACTATCAATTACAGATCCCAATCACTCTTAGGGTCTTGGTGGTTTGCCTGGTGGTATGATCCAGACCCTCACTCCTGATCATCATGGGTTTCTCAGGCTGGAGTTGCTGTCCTTGATGATATCCACATACCAAGCCCACCAATCTATACATAAGGCTGGGGTTTTTCCTTCTCAGTCAGCTTGTCAAAAAAGATCCCCCATGAGGCACAGGTGTAAGGAGTGTGAAAGGTGCTAGCGCAACAGTGGTGGATATCATGGAGGATCTGCTCTAGCTGATTGTGCAGGTGCTTATACCCTCCAGTCCTGCTTGTGCTTGATCCTACGTGTAAAACTTCCATCTTGTTGCTGGGCCTGCCCACACTTATATCTTGGAGGATCTGACAAAACTCAGTTCATAATGGGCAGTTCTGGTTGTATGGTCAGTTGCATGGTCATTTGATGTCCTATGACCATGTATTCCATATCTACCAGGACACAGTAGCATATCAGGAGCTGTTTTTAAAAGATATATAATTATCCACTGCATGTGGCATGACTTTGTTCCAGAATCTAAGTTCTGGTCTAAGTTGTGACCTTCCCATTGGGGCTTACCAAAAACTCCACATGGCATCTTCCACCAACACAGATATCTCTAATACCTTAGAGTCTACTGATTTCATGGTCCAAGTGGCAGGACTGCTTGAAACCATGGCCTAGACCTGCTATAAGGCCTTCTTTTGTTCTAGGCCCCACTCAAAGTTGGCAGCTTTTCGTGTTACCCAATATGTGGGTCAAAACAGTAATTCCAGATGTGAAATGTGCTGCTTCCAGAACCCAATAAAGCCTACAAGACATTGAGCTTCCTTCTTCATGAGGAAGGTGGAAAATGCAATAATTTGTACTGTACTTTTATAGGGAATCTCCTGGCATGCCCCAGACCATTCAACCCCTAAAAACTGTACTTAATGCAGCCAGCCCCTGGATCTTTGTAGGGTTTATCTCCCATCCTCAGGAGTACACATGTCTTACCAAGGCCTCCAACGTGTTACCCACTTCTTAGCCATTTGGTCCAACTAGCATGATGTCATCAACACAGTGGACTAGTGTCATATTCAGATGGTCCAGATCTCTTCATACTATACCATGACAGAGGACAGGAGAGTTAGTAGAGTCTTGAGGAAAAACTATAAATGTATACTGTTGTCATTCTATGTGAATGTGAACTTTTATGATGTTCCATTCTGATAGGGATAGGAAAAAAAATATTTTCCAAATCAGTAGCTGATTACTGTACTAGGTACCTAAGGCCATGTCATCCTGTTCTAGCAAAGATATCGTATCTGACATGGCAACTGCCCTTGTGCCACTACTTGGTCGAGTTTACAGTAGTCTACTGTCATCTACCAGACTCTGTCCACATTTTTCAGGGGTCCAAACTGATGCATTAAATGGAGATATGATGGGGACCACATCCCAGCATTCTTTAGGTCTTTAGGTGGCACTAACTTCAGCCATCCTCTCCAAGATGCTATCTATATGTTTTCATTTACCATCTTTGCCAAGGAAGAGGACAGCAATTTCAAAGCTTCCACTTGGCCTCATCTACAAATAGCTCTGACTCCACATGCCAAGGAACCAATATGGGGCTTGTACCAACTATCATAATGTCTATTCCAATTTTATATTCAAACACCAGAAAAATAACCATTGAGGGAGTCTGTAGACCCAGTGGAGCCACTATAAACCCAACATAGACTAGGAGCTTATATAATTTCTGGTTTCCATCTGCCCCTATTCTAACAGGGGTGAGGCAAGATGATACGTTAGGTCTCTGGGTATCAATAGCAACTCACAACCAGGGTCCATCAGCCCTCAAAATGTTTGGGTATTCCTCTTTCCCCAGCACACAGTTACCTTCGTAAATGGAAGGACTGGAGGAATCAGTCCTGGGTACCCCACTCCTTCAAACAGTGCTCTCTGGATCAAAAACTGACTTAAGGCCAAAGCTGAGCAGGAGAGTGTGACTTATTGAGGCACCTTCCCTCAGACTTCTGAGTATCTTTGATTTTTTTTTGATTGTACAGATCGAATACAAATTGTTGGACGCTTATTTTCCCTAGGACAATGTGTTATATTGACCACCCACATTCTATTAACTACCTCTTAACCATCTATCTACCAGGAGGAGCACTGTGTTCTATTAACCCTCTCCAAAGCTCTCTGCAGATCAGGCCTCCCGGCCTATTACTCTGACCCTGTGGTGCATTATGGTATTTGCACCTACCTGACTTCTGACAATTGAGCACAGTTATCCTGTCTCTATTGTTTCAGTGGCATCACCATTTCTATCAGTGATCTTCATCCTATAATACCCTCCCCTACTCTGAGCCCTGGTCTGCAGAGGCAAGCCACCACTGAACTTCTCAGTGATGCTGGTAACCCTTTAACCAGTGCATTCCTTATAGCTTTAGCAAATGGTGTGCCCTTTGGGTCCTCCTCCATAACATAGTCCTCTGGAGGGCTTTCTGGCTTTATAATATATTTATTCTATTCCCACTTCCCTGAGCCTTTAATCCCTTCTCCCACCACCTGCAGTGGCAACTCTGGCCTTTATACCTCAATGTGGGCCATTGGTTTTTTTCTATTCTTTGAGGAGCCATTCTAATAGTGAGTTCACATTGATCTCCTGGGATCTTTTCCAGGATGTTAAATCCTGTATCTTGGTAGAGAACTCTCTAATCAATTAATACTCCCTTATTCAATTTTATATTCTAGCTCCCCTGATCAAGGCCCTCAGAATTCAGTCCCATGCTTACTCCCTCAGCACCTGCTAGAACATGCTGGCTAGGTCCTGCAGCTCCTTCTTGAGATATTCCCTTTCCTTCCTTATTAGGCCCAGAACACCACCAATGAAGTTATGTAACTTAACCCTAGACATAGGCCCAGTGGCCAGGATGGGAGGTGGGGGCAGATTCTGTGGGAAACACACATTATCTTACAAGGGAAAGGGCTCTGCATGTTCAAGCAAGGTGAAGCACTAACGCTTAATAGGAAGGAGTGGGACACTTCTGAACGCTCAAGGAGCTCAGGGAAATCTGAGGATATAAGACTTTTAGGGACATCAATCCAGATGTCCCTATTCCATGTGTCAGGGTCACATTCCTTCCTAACCAGGGCCCTGGTCTTGGCATAGCAGACTTGTCTTGGTTTAGATTTTAACTTTCTTTGAAGCTTGTTTCAGTAAGTCCTGGGCTTGGTCCTCAGATTTCTCTCCTCTCTACCTGAAAAAGATGAGGACCTCTTTATATGCTGTGAATGAAACCCTCTGGCTTTCACACAGAGCTTAAATTGTTGACTAATTTAATTCAGCTTTTCATTATCTTTTCCTAGAGGTCCATCAAGCTGAGCAATAGTCACCCAATTTTCTGGACTTCCTTATATTTAATATACCTCACATATTTCTCAAATGCCTACCACATGGCACCAGTTAATGTATTCCCTTCCATGAATGCCATTCTAGTTCAACTCCAGTGAAAGCTCTAACTCCTCTGCTACCTGTTCCACATGTCTATCTACTCCACCTACCACAAATGATGGGGTCCTCATTGGCAGCTGGGCAGCAGATGATCCATCTCCTAAATTTCATCACAGTGTATGCTTTTCTGAACCTCTTCTTGTACCAACTGTTGTAGGATGGCTTCCTGGAGAGCAGACTCAGAGACAGGGTTCAGCATGAAGGGCTTTTATTAGGGAATGCTCTTAGGATTAAAACCTGTGAAAAGGAAAAGAAGGAAGCAGGATTGGACAGAGGGAGAAGTTAAGCTGTCCCATTTGGGGCAAGAAGGCCATGTAGATCAGTCATTGAATGTGAAGTACCCCAGAAAGGAGTTATGACCTTGGGGGAGGTGGCTTTCTAGCTGAGGCAATTCCCGATGAGGGCTGACAGCTGAGGGCTGTCTGCTGGCAGCACTCCTAGCAACTGAAATAATAAACTCTTTATTCATGAAGGAGGATTAGGGCAGCAGATTGCAGAATTCACCACAAGTATGACATCATTTTTTCCACTGGAAAGTTGGTGACCATCAAATGCTAGAATTGAGAACAGCTTTACTTTCAAAACGATTAATGAAATTTAAAATTTCAAACATTTATACTTATATTTATGGCTTTATTTAAGTAATATTTATTTTAAAATTTTATTTATATTCCAAATATTCAGACATAAATATGTGAACCTCCATTTATACTTTTGCTCTAGTGCCCTGAAATGCTATTAACAGGCCCGCTTAGCCTGAATTCATCCGTTTCCTTTTAGTAAATTATGCAAAAAGTCCTGGTTTATTATAGTTGTAGTTGCCCATCAACATTTTCAAGAGCTGCATAATGTCTCAATGTGTAGACATACCTTAATTTCTTAGCCAAGTGCCTATTTCAAGACACTTGGGTCATTCACAGTTTTTCACTCTTCAAAAAGGTGCAGATGCACAGCCTTGTACAAGCTGATTATTTGATTATCTCCTAATGATAAATTTCTACAAGAGGAATTTCTGGGTCAAAGAGCATGCACATCTTGAAAGCTTCTGAAACATGTATCCAAATGGATCTTGTACCAAGTATGCTCCCACCAGTACAGTTTGAAGGTGTCCCTCCACCCACACCCTCACCATACTCTGGGTTGGAAGAGAGGTGGATCTTCTCCAGTATGGATGCCAACAGCCCTCTCAATGGTTCCATAAAGACCCTGCCCCAACCAATCTTGTAAAAGAAATCTGATAGAAGCACTAAAAATTATTATTTCTTCTATTATATTTTTTCATAATTCCAAAATAATTACTAACATATTCACTCCCATAGACACCAGAGTTGGACAAGAAAGAGGATGTTTACCTATCAAATGCCCTCAGGACCCTACAATAAAATTGTCCCTCTCTGTATGTCCCCAGGATAGGTTCCAGCACTTCTTCATTCAAAGCAACTCTCACTTCCTTCCTCCCCTTGCCACTCCCATTGCCACCAGTGAAATTTCACACCTTTAGCAACTATGCCTGAACTATGGTGGTAACTTCCTAAGTGGTGTTCCAATCTCCAGTGGCCAATCCTGTCCCCACTCCAACTCTGACCCATTCTGCACGCAAGTCAGTCACATAATGTTCCTTTCATCTTGTCACTCCTCTGGTCACAAAAGGCTTTCGTGTCTCCCAGAAGTGGGTAGAATATACAGACACCTCAGTTTAGAAATCAGGGATCCTCCATGAATGGGACTCACCCAACTGCCTGACTGTATTTTCCATCACTACCCTCCCCACACTTTGTACTCCAGGCAGGCCAGTCTCCTCTGTGGAGCAAAATTCCCACCTCCATGCCTTTCTTCCCGTCACTCCTCCCTCCTCCAATGCCCTTCTGCCCTGTTTTTATCCTGTCTTTCATGCCCAGCTTACTTAGGTGCCCCCTCCTCTGCAAAACTTTCCCTGAACACTGTTGCATGCAGAAGTTTCTTCTGCCTTTAAGCACTAATAGGAAACAGCTGGCTATGATCATAGGCTCTTGGGTTTTGTTAGTATCTTTTTGTTTCCATACATCTTGCCTTTCCAAATAGATCACAGATTCAAGGACAAAGACGTGTCTTTTTTTTCTGCTTAAAACACACAACTTTATTGATGACATAAAAATAAAGTCTCAAATGTATAAGCATAAGTCCACACAAAGGACCAAAGATTACCTTACTTATGAAGAATCAGCTCAGTTTCTGCTCATGAAGCATACCAAAAATATCTCAATCCAGACAAGGTAAAAATCAACACATGTATTTTCAGTACAAAATTGAATTCATTTGGTGTTCATAAAATGGTCCAGCTAACGACCATCATAAGCAACATCACTTTAGAAATTATAATGCAATTTACAATGTGCATTACTTCCAGGCTGCAAAACCAAAATATTACTCAAATTTGTTTGGAAAATTACAACTAATCAGAGTTTACTTAATAATAGCTCAACTCTTTCTTTCACCTCAGGGTCATTGTATTCTGCTGCTAAGACTCGAAGTTTCTTGGCACATGCTTTAGGTCGTTGGAATATGAAATAAAGGGAATTTTTACTGAACTTGTCCTGGGTAAATACTTTTGCTCTTTTTTTAAAATGGTAATTTATATTTTCAAATAGTGAAAGAGCATTAAGAATATTTTCCTTTGTCTCTTTCTTGCTAAAGATATTAATCAGTGATGCTGGTGCATTGGCAATGAGCAAGTCTTTTGTCATAGATGGATTTTTAGAGAAATTTAAAAGCATTCCCAAAATATGGTCTTTAGTTTCTCCACTTCCCACAGTTAACAAACGAAGAAATTCTGAAATGTAATTTGTAACCATATGCTGATATTCACTAATAATAGTCAGGTGCTTTATCAATCTCAATCCAGCCAGCTGCACATTTGAATTCAAGGGATAGGTGATGGTGTCTTCACATACTTGGTTTAAGTATGTTTTAACCTTCCTGTGATTTTCAGCAGCCACCGAGATGTTATTCAGTGCATTTAAAGCCTTCTGCCTAACACTGGGGTAGGGATTATTGAGCAAGCCTTCAATAATTGAGATTCTACCTGCATTACGAATGACTTCATGGGAGAATGGGTAATCACGGCTGTTATACAGAGCATTATTGGCTATTTCATGAATAGAAGGATCTTCAGTCATCTCAATCATGCAAATGAGTTTTTCAAGCTCTCGTGGATCCATATTAGTTTCACGTCTACAGCGGCAGGCCCAAGGCTGAGTTTTCTCCCCAGACCTGATCTGCTTTCTGAGCTCATCTTCAGGTGGGAAGCAGGATTCATTTTGATATGGAAATTTCATTTCTGTCCAGATCATGGCTCCCGCCCATGACCCCATTCCTGCCCCAGGGACCATAGATGGATATGTGACTCTTGACTCAGCTGACTTTTTGGCTTTAGTCTTAGGTGCAGATTTGTCCTCACTTCTGTTTTCATTACTATCCCAGAAACAAGACTTTACATCGACTCCACCAGCAGCTTCAAGCTTATCCTTGGTGCTGGCCTTATCTCCAGCCCTACGCTCAAAATTGACATCTTTCTCACGCTTAGATCTGAATGCATTACTGTTCTCACTCTCAGCCCAAAACAAGGACCTTAAACTTATCTCCTCAATATCAGGGCTGGATGCTCTACTTAGCTCATCCTCATCTACATCCCCAGCCAAAGTCCAGGACCCCATGCCAGCCTCTTCCCCAACCCCAAGCCTAGACCCTGTAGTGGCTGTATCTCCATCCCAGAGCCAAGACTCCTGCCTGACCTCAGCCCCAACCCCAGCCCCAGCCTCAGCCCCCACACAGGAATCCATACAGGCAGCCTCATCAGATCTGATCCAGGACCCAATACTGTTTTCGTTCTCAGCCCCAAATCTAGAACTAATGATAGCCTCTTCCCTAACCACTGAGCTGGATTCAATACTGGCCTCATTTTTATCTCCAGGGCTAGACACAATACCAGCTTCTTCCCCTCTCCAGAACCAAGACCCTGTACTAGTCTCACTCCCAGCCCCAAACCAGGATCCTTCATTGGCCTCTGTCCCAGCACTCACCTGAGACCTTCTACTGGTCTGGTCTCCAGGCCTAGCCCAGGAACCTCCACTTTCCTGCTCTTCAGGCGCTAAGCTAGACCCTCTACTGGCCTCATTCCCAGGCTTAGACCCAGCCCAGGATTTTCCACAAGGCTGATCCCCAGTGCCAGCCCAGGAGCCTCCTCCACTGGCCTGATCCTCAAACCCAGGTTTGGAACAGCTACCAGCTTGATTCCCAGCCACAATCCAGGACGTTCCACTGGCCTGACCCCCAGTACCAACCCAGGACCCACCACTGGCCTGGTCTGCAAGCCCTGGACTAGACCCTCCCATGGCATGGTCCTGAGCACCAGACCAGAACGCTCCTCCACTGGCCTGATCCTCAAATCCGGGTTTGGAACAGCTACCAGCCTGATCCCCAGCCCCAGCCCAAGACCCTCCACTGACCTGACTCCCATTATCAGCCCAGGACCCACCACCGGACTGGTTCATGGGCCCAAGCCCAGGCCCTCCAATGGCCTGGCCACTAGTCCCACCCCAGGACCCTCCTGTATTGGCCTGACTCCCACTGTAAGCATAGAACCATCCAGTGAACTGATCCTTGAGCACTGGCCTGGATCCTCCACTGGCCTGGTCCCCAATGCCAGCCCAGGAATCTCCAACGGACTGGTCCCTGGGCCCCAGTGTAGACCCTCCACTAGCCTGGCCTCCACTAGCCTGGCCCCCACTGTCAGCCCAAGACACTCTTCCAGATTTGGCCTGATCCTCATATCTAGGCTTTGTCTCACCACCAGCCTGATGCCCAGGTCCAACCCAGGACCCTTCATTGGCCTGGTCCACAGCCCCAACCAAGAAACCTCCACTGGCTTGGTCCCCAGAGTCAGCCCAAGACCCTCCACTGGACTGGTCCTCAGGCCCCGACCTAGTCCCTCCACCAGCCTGGCTACCAGCCCCAGCCAAAGACTCTTCTTCACTGACCTGATCCTTAAATCCAGGCTTGGACCCACCACCAGGCTGATCACCAGTCCCAGTCCAAGAACCCCCACTGGCCTGATCCACGGCCCCCACCAAGAATCCTTCACTGGCCTGGTTCCCAGTGCCAGTCCAGGACCCAACACTGGACTGGTCTGCAAGCCCTGGCCTAGACTCTCTATTGGGCTGTTCTCCAGCTGTAACCCAGGACCCACCACTGGACTCATCCACAAGCCCTAGCCCAGACCCTCCACTGGCTTGGTCTGCAGTGTCAGCCCAGGCCCTTCCACTGGACTGGTTTTCAGGCCCCAGCCCAGCTCCAGCCCAGGACACATTTTCATTGGTCTGATGCTCAAGTCTAGGCTTGGATCCACCACCAGACAAATCACTAGTCCCAACCCAGGATGCACCGCCAGACAGATCACTAGTCAGAATCCAGGACCCTCCAGTAGCCTGGTCCACAGCCACAGCCCAGTACCCAATGTTAACCACATTCCCAGCTGTAGCCTGAGCCCAGGACCCTCCATTAGCCTGAATCCCAGCCACATCCTGGGACCTTCCACTGGCCTGTGCCTCAGCCCCAGCCCAGGATGCTCCATTGGCCTGATTCTCAACCACAGTCCAGGACACTCCAATGGTCTCTCCCCCAGTCCAGGATACCCCACCGGCCTGGCCCCCAGCCCAGGAACTCTCACTGGCCTGAGCTCCAGTCCAGGGCACCACAACAGCCTGGTTGCCAGTGCCAGCCCAAGAAGCCCCACTGGCCTGGTTCTCAGCCACAGTCCAGGACCCTCCAACAGCCTTGTTCCCAGCGTCTACCCAGTAACCCCCACTGGCCTGGCCTGCAGCCCAGGACTGTTCACTGGCATGACTCCCAGCCCAGAGCCCTCCACTGGCCTGGTCCCCAGCTCCAGCCCAGGATTGAATACCAACCTCATTCTCACCCCTAGCTGCACTCCAGGATTCAACATTGGCTTCATTCTCATCATCAGCCCAGGACATGCTATTCTCCCAGTATCCATCCCTAGCCTGAAACCTAAATTTGATCCACCGCTCAGAAGCAATCCAGTCCTCAACACCAATCCCATTCCAGTAGTAGTCATGGACCTTAGGCTGAGACTTTTTGCAGGCCTGAGTGCCTGCCCCACCCTCACTCTCAGAAGTGGGCGTGGCCTTAGCCTTCGGCTTTACAGAGGCATCTCCTGTGGCTTCTGCCTCAGACTTACGCATAGCCTTGTGCTTTGCCCCAGACGAGGTCTTACTCTGGGAATGGGCTACAGACTGACGCTGGTCAGAGCCCATCGTACATGCTCCAGCCTCTACCTTAGACTCAGCAACATGATTGCCCCTAACCTTACTCCTGGCACCAAGCAAGGCCTCACCCTGGGAATTGGCCAGAGCCTGGGGTGGGGCAGAGCCTGTTGTACCTGGTCCAGTCCCTGCTTTAGACACAGCATTGGGATTGCCCTTGACCTTACTCCTGGCACCAAGCAAGGCATCACCCTGGGAACTGGCCACAGCCTGGGGCTGAGTAGAGCCTGTTGTATCTGTCTGAGGCTGGGCAGAGTCTGCTGTATCTGGCCCAGCCCCTGCCTTAGGCACAGCACTGGGATTGCCCCGGACCTTATTCTTAGTACCACACAAGGCCTCACCCAGGGAACTGGCTGCAGCCTGGGGCTGAGCAGAGCCCTTCGTATCTGTCTTAGACCCTGCCTTAGGCACAGCACTGGGATTGCCCCGGACCTTATTCTTAGTACCACACAAGGCCTCACCCAGGGAACTGGCTGCAGCCTGGGGCTGAGCAGAGCCCTTCGTATCTGGCCCAGACCCTACCTTAGACACAGCATTGGGATTGCCCCGGACCTTATTTCTGGCACCAGGTAAGGCTTCACCTTGAGAATTAGACTCAGCTTGGGGCTGAACAGAGCCCACTGTATCTGGCCCAGACCCTACCTTAGATACATCATTGGGATTACCCCTGACCTTATTCTTGGCACCAGGCAAGACCTCACCCTGAGAATTGGCCACTGACTGGGGCTGGACAGTGTTTGCTGTATCTGTTTGAGGCTGGGCAGAACACGTTGTATCTGGCCCAGCCCCTGCTTTAGACACAGCATTGGGATTGCCCCGGACCTTATTCTTAGTAGCAGACAAGGCTTCACCCCAGGAATTGGCCACAGCCTGGGGCTGAGCAGTGCCTGTTGTATCTGTTTGAGGCTGGGCAGAGCCCTTTGTATCTGGCCCAGCCCCCGCCTTAGACACAGCGTTGAGATTGCTCCTGACTTTAATCTTGACACCAGGCAAAGTCTCACCTTGGGAATTGGCCACAGCTTGGGGCTGGGCAGAGTTCTTTGTATCTGGTCCAGTCCCTGCTTTAGACACAGCATTAGGATTGCCCCGGATCTTATTCTTAGTACCACACAAGGCCTCACCCTGAGAATTGGCCACAGCCTGGGGCTGAGCAGAGCTTGTTGTATCTGTTTCAGGCTGGGGAGAGCCCTTTGTATCTTGCCCAGTACCTGCCTTAGACACAGTATTGGGATTGCCCCGAACTTTATTCCTGACACCAGGCAAGGCTTCCCCCTGGGTATTGGCCATAGCCTGGGGCTGTGCAGAGCTCTTCGCATGTGGCCCAGCCCCTGACTTAGACACAGCATTGGGATTGTCCTGGACCTTCTTCTTGGCACCAGGCAAGGCCTCGCCCTGGGAACTGGCCATTTCCTGAGGCTGACCACAGGCCCTTAGTTCTGCCTTAGCCCCTGCCCCAGAAATAGTATCAGGATCGCCCCTGCCATCAGTCCTGGAATCAGGGAAAATTTCAGCTTGGGCCTTGACCCCAGCTTGAGGCTGTGCACAGGTTTTCATGTCTGCTCCAACCCCTGCCTTACACTTGCCTTTGGCTTTGCCCCTAGCTTTACCTCTGGTACTAGGTAGAGCCTCAGCCTGGCTCTTAGTGGAAGTCTGAGACTGTGCCTTTGTGTCTGTCCCAGCCTCTTCTTTAGACTTGGTGTTGGCATTGCCCTGAGCCTTAATCCTGTCATCAGGCAAGGCATCAGCCTGGACATTGGCCTTAGGCTGAGGCTGTGTATAGGACTCAGTGTCTGTCCCAACCCCCACCTTAGATACGGCATTGGAATTGCCTCTACCCTTACCCCTGGCATCAGACGTAGCCTCAGCCTGAGCACTGGCTACAGCTTGAGGCTGAGCGGCAGCCCTCGTGTCAGCTCCAGTCATTGCCTTAGGTGTGACATTGTTATTTCCCCTATCATCAATCCTGGCACTAGACATTGTCTCAGCCTGTTTCTTGGTCACAGTCTGAGATTGTGTAGAAGCACTTGTACCTGCCCCAACCCCTGCCTCACACATGGCATTGGTATTAACCCCAGCATCAACCATTGCCCCAGGCACAGCCTCAGTCTTGGCTACAATCTGAGGCTGAGCAAAAGCCCTCATATCTACCACAGACCCTGCCTGAGACGCAGTTTTGCAATTCCCCTTGGCCTCAACCCCAGTACTAAGCATGTCGTCAACCTGGATCTTGGCCACAGCCTGAGACAGTGCACAGGACTTCATGTCTGCTCCAGATTCTGCCTTGGACTTGGTGTTATGATTTCCCTTAGCAACAACTGAGGTACCAGACCTGGCCTCAGACTGAGTCTTGGCCACACTCACAGTCTCTTCCAGGGCTCTCAACTTGGTCTCAGCCACACTTCCAATCTTGTTTATGGTACCCACCTTGGCCACTTCCCTGATTACTGCCAAGGCCTCATTCCGTGTCACCATCACTCTGTTCATTTCTGTCTCTTTTTCAGCCAATATACGAGTTTCTGCTTTGGTCTGGGTCATTGCTTCTTTCTTGGTCTCTGCCCTAGCACCAAGTGCCCAAGCTTTAGCCTTGGTCTGGGTCACTGCCTCTTTCTTGACTAGTCTCCCAGACTCAGAGTCAGTTTGGGTCACTGCTTCTTTCATGGCCACTTCACTGGCTTTGGCCTCAGTCAGAATCACTGCCTCTGTTATGACCACTGTTCCAACCACTGTCTTTGCCTCAGATTGGGTCTCTGTCTCTGCCTCAGCCCATGCCTTGGCTTGAGAGTTGGCTTTGATTCTGGCTGTAGCAGTGGTATTAGTCTCTACTTCAGCCCCAGCCCCACCTCCTGCTCCAGTTTCTGCTCCAGTCTTGGGCTTGGATCTAGTCTCAATCTCTGTCCCCACCATGGCTTCACACATCGCCAAGGTCTGGTTCTGTATCCCAACCACAGTCTCCATTTTGACTCTGGACCCATTTCTGGCAAGTCTCCTCACACTCTGGGCTCTTCCCTTGGTTAATCTGTAAATGCAGTAGCAAGCACCAGCCCAGATCATCAGTCCTGCGGTCACCCAGCCCACTTCCTGAACACGACCCATGTAATCACCCTTGCTGAAGACACGAACAAGGTACAGAGGGGCTCAATCAGGCTGTGAAAAGTGGGTAGTAGGTCTGCGCATAGGCCTGTGAGGGTGTTGGTCTTCAGCCACTCAAAGGCCACTACAGTTGCCACTGGAGGTGGACCTAGAAGTGGAGGAAGGAAATGCACTAAAATTTCTCTTCTAATTCTGTGCATCACACAGATAGATACAGAAGGACAGGAAAGTGTAAAAATGGTGTGCTTGGTGGAAGAAAAGGATGATTAGCAAATTCTCTCTCCATCCCTTTTATTTTATCTCCTCTCCATCTTCCCCAGTGCCCAACAATTTCCCCCAAGGTACTTCCGTACACATTTCCTTATACCAAATGAACAGTGGAAAGGATGGTGGTAAGGCTGACTATGAATGGTAAAGACTGGGAAGCCCTCAGACTTCGATTTTTACTGGACCTACTCTGGTCACCACTCCCACAGGTCCCCACCCTCATACCAACCTGTAATGATCAAGGCAGTTCCCTCCTCTTTCCTTCTCTTGATTGGAGATATACCCTAAAGTAGATCTATAAACTCATGAGATCTGTGGACCTAGAGACAGACAGATAGACAGGCGGAAGTGAAGATTTTGCTCTTGTTGTGACAGATACATTATTAGCAAACTACCTCTCTATCCCCTTCAATTCGCCCCACTCCCTGTGCCAAAATAAAGGTGAAGGTGTGGGGTAAGTGAAGAGATAGTGGGAAAAGTGACTGGAAAAAGGAGAGACTGAGGATCCTCCAGACTGGACACTGGCCCTACTGGATGGGCACTGGTCTCCAGCAACCCACCTTTGATGTCTACCCAGCCAGTCCCCAGCCTCTTACCAGTCTATACTGATCAGGGATAATTTCCTTCTTGTTTCTTTGCTTCCAGTGATCTCAAACCTTTCAGACCTGTAGACCAACCTGTGGACAAGTAAACAAACAGATAGTAGAGACCAGGTCCTTCACAGAACAAACAAGCACCTTGATCCCTGACTCCAGTCCCTGCCTTGTGAGAGCACATGTCCAGTTTGCTAAAATGATCCATCCTTTCAAGTCTTCTCTCCGTCACACTCCAGCCCACCCTTACCCCAATATTTCTACTATTTCCTGCACTGAAATCAGTAGTGGGGGTAGCAACACTGTGGAAATCTGGCAGAGTGTAGGAGAGGCAGAAGAAACCTCCACTGAGAGGACCGTCTCAAGTCTCAGCCACCTCATATGCCCACCCTCTCTTGTTACCCCCAGGCACTGCCCATCTTCACACCAACCTCCACAGTCCCAGGCCAGTCTCCCAATTTCCCTTGCTTTCAGTGGTAAACAGCCCTACTGTCGCCCTATGGGAAGACCTAGGAAAAAACAGAGAAAAAAGGGAAGGTGAAACTTGAGTGCTTGTGACATCCCAGCATCTGAAACATGGGTCCCAGTACCTGCCTTACTGGATTTAGAGATCTGTTCTCTGGCAAGCAAAACCTAGGGCTTCTCCAGCACTGAAATGCGCAGGGTGGAAAGGGGAGGCAGGAAAAAGGGGAGAGACAGAGGCGAATTATTGTAAAACCACCTGTAGGATTCTAGGGCTTCTCTCAAAAGTCCATCTTTTCCTTCACCTGTGCAGACAGGTGGGAAAATCTGAAAAACTGGAAAACCAGGAGACGCATAGAGGCCCCCATATCCCATATTCTAGAATCACAGCCTACTGCCATCTACTTCTCTTTAAACCCATCTCTAGGAATCTCCAGCATAAGAGACAAGGTGTGTGTGTGGTGGAGGGAGGCTTTTGCTTCTGCAAAATCACCATCCCTGCCCCACAAAGGCTATCTCCAAAAAAAAAAAAAAAGTAATTCTTTGAGACAACAATTTGTATTTTCTGAGGCACAAATAAAAGCATCCCTAGAAAAGTTGCTGTCTTTATTGGTCTTCAACATACACTTTACGTTAAAAAGCCCAAGCTTGGTAAGTAAACGCAGGTTAGGGAAAGTCCACTATAGCCCCACCCTATATCCCAACCAAATAGAGGAGCCTAAGTTCCTGTCACAGAGAATATTCATAGAGCGCTTCAACTGTTCACAACGGGTGTCCGTGCCCACACTAACCTCCGCAGATCCTGTGCAGTTGTCTCCTTTCCTTCTTCCCTCGCCTTGCCGCGAACAGTGCCACCCCGAATTACTGTCTTCAGATAGGAGATAGTAAAGGCACTGAGTGCTGGGACCAGTACCCAGGACACAGATCCCAACGCTGGATTCAGGAACCCAGTTATCAAACGTCCCTCCCCACATTGCAAGACGCCACCCTCACCAACCCTGCCGTCCAGTCACTAAGGCCCACCATTTTCTCTGCAAACGCCACCGTGGCGTGTCCCTTCCACTGAAATGAGCAGGAAGCGGAGCAGGCGTGTGTGGTCTGTGATTAGATTCAGAGAGAATGGGGCATCTCAATCTCTGCATTTCCCTCTTGAGACACTCCCCCCACCATTCGCCCTGTCAAAGCTCACGGTTCCCCAGCACAGACGTAGGGAGGAGGAGGAGGGCTCGGGAGAATCTGAGCGAAGGCTCTGGGAACTTGAGCCCGCTTTGTCCGCCACCCCCCGACCAGCTCCGGGGATCCGCAGTCCGCTGCCGCCCTGGCTTCGGCGCACGGGGCCCTTACCTGCTCCGCTTCCCCCGGGCCCAATGCCAGCCCGCCGTTCGCAGGGCAGCGGGGAGCTGGTACCCACACACGAGTGACGACTGCACCGAAAGCTGCGTCGCTCTGCAGCTCCCGGTCACGTGAGGGCCCCGCGTCACCGCCTAGCTCGCCCTCCGATCCCCCCCACCCCGCAACCAGGGCCGGCGGGGAGTTCAACAGGACCCTCCCCTCCACCTCCGCGCGCAAGATCTCCCCCTCCACCCAGCTGTGCGCGAGGCCCGGTCACTCAGCTCCTTTCCCTCCAATCTGAGAGCCCACAAGTGGCATCACCTCCCTGCGGTTGGAGTTTGCCCTTCTCCTGTTACCAGGGAGGGTCTGCGTCCCCCATCCACCCTCAGGCCTTGGCTCCGGCCTTTTCGGCTGCTTCTTTGAGGACTCTCTCTTTCTCTCTTACGCTGTTAAGACTAGCGTCCCCATTGGATACCTTGCTGCACCAAAATGGGCTAGGGAAGAGGTGTCAGGAAGGGGAGCAGAGAGTGCAAGGAGAGGTTTAACTTTCTTTTTTATGTTCCTTTTTTTTCCCTTTTAACGTCACATTCATTGTTTTTGTAATGGGGAAATGGCGTCAAGCCATTTTCGTTTGACATTTACAAATTAGGTTGTAAAAATAACAAAAGACTCATCCATTTGTTGACGTTATTTTGTGCCACATTAAGAATGTTTTCGAATTGCTATAAATTATTTCACAGCTTTCAAAACAGACTGGTAATTATTAACATTTTAAATATAAAATTTTCCTGAACAAAACCAATAGGTTTTCAATGTGACCTATAAATTCATCTTTGGAAAGACCAATCTTGGCAATTTTACACAAGCGATTTACAACTTTTCGAAGTTCTGGTTGAATTTATTGATGATCTTGTGTCAGGTGTCTGAGAACTTCTTCATAGATGACTCCTGGGTGATGGAATGGAGACCCCACTCCTGATGAACCCAGCGCCTGAAAACTAGTGACTTCCCAGATTAACCTGTTTTCCACTCAAGGAGTTTTATTGGGATTTTACATAAGCGTGTGATCAAATCAGTCTCATCACACCCAGGAAAGGACCAACTGTGCTATCCCACTAATGGAAATGAAGCTTAACAGGTGGATTTTCATTAGATCATGACACTGGTGAGATATCTCCACTATCTGCCATTCATGCACTGTATGTCCCCATAGCAGCTGGGACCTAACCCTAACCCTAGCAGCGGGGGCATACAGTGTTCAGCATCTTTCAGTAGAGATAGGGGGTAAGGTCTGTGGCTGACTATGGATCTGTGGGCAATACTCCTGAAATCCATGTCATTTTTCTCTCACGAAAACCAGTTTACAGGATCCCAAGCAGTCGCCAGGGGGAAGTCCCTGCCTTCTGTTACAGTTTCACTGCACCACCCATACAAACCCCTCAGAATAATCCCAGAACTCAGGGACAAAGTATGCATAACTTAGTCCCCAGACATCCAGCTGCCCCTGCTGGGGAGTCATACTCTAAATATAGACCCTTCAGGCAGCCTCTTTCTTAGGTTGAAATCTGACACCCCAGCAGGAAGCTCCCTGCCTGAGGGGCCCCTGTGTGGGGGAGGCCCCTCTAGGAGGTGAAACAGGAAGCCCAGAGTGCCTTAGACCCTTACTAATGGCTTTTCAGAACTCAATCGACTGTGACCAATTTATGTTCCTCATCAGAGGGAAACATTTAGAAATTGATTATGAAGACATTTAAAATTTTAGTAAACTTAAAAACACAAACTCATGAGGATAGGATGTCAAACAGCTTATTTGTAATAATCTAAAAACTCTTACAAATCATTAATAAAATGGTAAGCCAATAGAAAGCATGCCAAAGATGCAAATGGATTTGTTTGCAGAAAAGAAATACCAATGACGGATAAACATATGAAGAAAAGCTCAACTTCAAAGAAATGCAGATCGAAACAACTATGTGTTGCCATGTTTCATTTAGGAGTGCCAAAATTTAGAAATTTGATAATGTTATTGACTGGTTTATGGGGAAATGGGCACTCCCACGCTCTGTTGGAAGCAGATACTGTGATGCAACAGTTTTACAGAGAGCTATTTGGCAAAATCTATTATATGATAAATATAATATCCCACAAATTCTTTGACTGAGCAATTCTATTCCTAGGAGTTTAGCCAGCCTGATACTTACACAGTTTCACAAAGATTCATATACTAGGATATCTATTGCAGTGCTTGCAAAGGTTAAAACAACCGAAGCAACATAAAAAGTCCATCAATAGGGAAAACATTAAATAAATTAGGTTAAATTTATGCAATACGGCTGATAAAAAGATTTAGATCTACGTATCCTGATGGAAAGATACTTAAGGTATTTTACTGTTTGCTTATTTTCTATTAAACTATTTGTTTATTTGTAATTGCATGGAAATTCTGCAAGAATACATTCTAGTATAAGATTCAAACCCAGAAAAAGCACTAGTACAGCTTTAACACCACTGTCCTCATCAAAGCACAGTTACCTCCCCTTTTTATAAATTTTCTGTGTTAAATGCTTTTCTATACATTACACATACATGTCTTATTAAAATATATAAATGGGTCTCTTCAATAAGTGGTGCTGGAGCTTGCCTGGTGGCACAGTGGTTAAGAATCCGCCTTTTAATGCAGGGGACACGGGTTCGAGCCCTGGTCCGGGAAGATCCCACATGCTGCGGAGCAACTAAACCCGTGTGCCATAACTACTGAGCCTGCACTCTAGAGCCCTCAAGCCACAACTACTGAAGCCCGCGTGCCTAGAGCCCGTGCTCCTCAACAAAAGAAGCCACTGCAATGAGAAGCCCGCACACCACAACGAAGAGTAGCCCCTGCTCGCCACAATTAGAGAAAGCCCACGCACAGCAACGCAGACCCAACACAGCCAAAAATAAATTAATTAATTAACTAATTTTTTTAAAAAGTGGTGCTGGAAAAACTGGACAGCTACATGTAAAAGAATGAAATTAGAACATTCTCTAACACCATATACAAAAATAAACTCAAAATGGATTAAAGACCTAAATGTAAGACTGGATACTATAAAACTCCTAGAGGAAAACATAAGCAGAACACTCTTTGACATAAATCACAGCAATATTTTTTTGGATCCGTCTCCTAAAGTAAGTCTTGATTTCCAATATTCATTCCCTCTAAAAGCAAATCATAATTTTTTACCACTGAATTTGAATTTCAGACAAAATGGATCATATAAGTTATCAAAATTGGCTCAAGAAGTAGAAAACCTGAATAGACCAATGAAGGTGATAGCCTGTTCAATAACCAATGAAGGTGATAGCCTGTTCAATAACCAATGAAGGTGATAGCCTGTTCCACATCGCCTCCTTCAGAGGAACCATTGCCTCTTTCCACGTTCCTAGCTAAAAGTAAAAGCTTTACTTTTTAAACTTTTCCACTAAAAATACAAGCCAAAGTTGTAAGATTTCTAGCAGAAAACATAGAGGAACATATTCATTACCTTGGAGTAGGCAAAGATGTCTTGGACAGGATACAAGAAGCATTAATAATAAAAGAGAAAGGTAGACTTTATCAAAATATAAATTTTCTGTTCATCTGTACACATTATTAACAAAATGAATATGCAAGCCACAGACTTGGAAAAAATTATATATGCAGTTCATATATCTGACAAAGGACTTTTATCCAGCATATGTAAAGACATACAAATGAACAATCAAAAGGAGAACCCAACGTAAAATTGGGCACAAACTTAAATGGACACTTCACAAAAGAAGATACCCAATCCTCAACATCTTTAGTAATCAGGGAAATGCAAATTGAAACCACAATGAGATATCACCACACACCCACTAGAACGGCTAAAGCCAAAGACTAACAACACCAAATGTTGGTGAGAATGGAGAAACCAGAACTCTAATATATTGCCATTAGGGGTGTAAAATGGTACAAGCACTTTGGAGAACTTTTCTGCAGTTTCTTACAAAGTTTAATGTTCACTTACCCTACAAACTAACAGTTTCACTTCTGAGTATTTAGTAAAGAAAAATGAAAACATATGTCCACGCAAAGACTTGCACATGAATGTTTATATTAGCTTAATTCATAATAGGCTAAAACAGAAAATGACAGGAGAAAGGATAAACAAATTGTTGTATGTATATACAATAGAATACCACTCAGTAATAAAAAGTAATGAAATACCGATACATGCAACAAGATGGATAAATCTGAAAAGCAGTATGCTGAATGAAAGAAGCCAGACACAAAGGAGTACTATAGCATTCCATTTATATGAAACAGAGAACAAACAAAACTAATCTGTGATGATAAAAATGAGAAAGTGGTTGTCTGGGAGATAGAGGGGAATTAACTGGAAAGAGGTACAAGGGATCTTTCTGGCGTGATGGAAATATTCTGTATCTTGGTTTGTGTGGTAGTTACATGGTTATACACAATTGTTAAAACTCTAAAAACTGAACATTTAAGATACGTGTGATATATTGCATATAAACTATACCTCAGTACACACCAATTTCTTCCCCAGAGAGGGTTGCCTTATTAGTTTGGGTATAGCACAACAGACCTTTTTCTATGAATTAAGTACACATATGTGTACCTACAGAAATACTGTTGGGGGGCATCATATTGTACATATGTTTCACAACTTGATGGGTTTTGCTCATCAATGTATCTTGGAGCTCTTTACATGTCAGTAAATGTGGATCTTTTTAACTGTTGTATTGTATTCCATAGTGTGGCTATAGCATGGTTATTTACCTATTCCTCTACTGATGGACATTTATGTTTTCTTTAATTTTGAATAATATTAAACAATACTACAAAACTTATCTTTGAAAATTTTGCCAATTGGAAAACTGAGAAGTGGTATAGCAGTGTTGTAGATTACATTTTGCTTTTAAGTAGTGAGGTTGTGCATTTGTTCACATGTGTGTTGGACGTACATAGCTCTATGAATTGCCTGCTCACATCCTTTTTCTATTTTTCTGTTGTATTATCTTTATCTTATTGTCTTTGCAGAAGAGCTGTATTTAGTGTGGATAGAACTTGTTTCTCTCTTTATTATGTTACAAATATTTTCTCCCACTTTGTAGCTTGTTTTGATATTGTTTATGTTGTCTTTCCACGTACTGAAGGTTTTCAATTTTGATGTGATCAAATGAACTGTTTTTTTCATTTATGGAATTTTTAATTTTAAAATGAATAATTACATAGTTATTGACTATATTCCCCACACTGTACATTTCATAACTGTGACTCATTTATTTTGCACCTGGAAGTTTTTACCTCTTAATCTCCCTGACCTACTTTCCTCCACCCACCCTCCTTTCTTCTGGCAACAACCTCTGTATCTATAACTTTGTTTCTGTTTTCTTATGTTTGTTCATTTGTTTAGTTTTTCAGATTCTACATGTAAGTGAAATCATACAGTACTTGTTTTTCTCTGACTTATTTCACTTAGCATAATACCCTCTAGGTCCATCCATGTTGTCACAAATGGCAAGATTTCATTCTTTTTAATGACTGAGTAATATTCCATCATATATATGTGTATATATATATATATATATATATATATATATATATATATATATATGCCACATCTTCTTTTTTCCATTCATCACTTAGGTTACTTCCATATCTTGGCTACTATAACTAATGCTGCAATGAACATAGGGGTGCATATGTCTTTTACTGTTTTTGTTTTCTTTGGATAAATACCCAGGAGTGGAATTGCTGGATCATATGATAGTTCTACTTTTAATTTTTTGAGGAACCTCCATAATATTTTCCATAGTGGCTGCACCAATTTACAATCCTACCAACAGTGCATGAGGGTTACCTTTCCTCCACATCCTCCTCAACACTTGGTATTTCCTGTCTTTTTGATAATAACCATCCTAATGAGTATAAGGTGATATCTCATTGTGGTTTCGATTGCATTTCCCTGATGATTAGTGATGGTGAGCACCATTTAATGTGCCCGTTGGTCATCTGTATGTCTTCTTTGGGAAAAGAATGCATATTCAAATCCTCTGCCCATTTTTTAATCGAGTTGTATGTTTGATGTTGAGTTGTAGGGGTTCTTTGTAAATTTTGGATATGAACACCTTGTCTACATACCATTTGCAAATATCTTCTCCCATTCAGTAGGTGGCCTTTTTGTATTGTTGATTGTTTCCTTTGCTCTGCGAAAGCTTTTTCATTTGATTTGGTCCCATTTGTTTATTTTTGCTTTTGTTTCCCTTGCCTGAAGAGACATATCCATAAAAATATTACTAATATGGATGTCAAAGAGCTTACTGCCTATGTTTTCTTCTAGAAGTTTTATGGTTTCAGATCTTATATTTAAGTCTTTTAATCCATTTTGAATTTATTTTTGTGTGTGGTGTGAGAGAGTCATTTATGGATTTTTTTCCTCCCCAGCTAAAGTTTATGAAAAATAGTATAATACTATTATAAGTTTTAAAAATCCATTTGGAACTTAATAACTGGCATGAGATAATTCTCTGATATTTTTTTTTCCAAATGGATATCCAACTTCCCAAAAGCATCTATTGAAGAATCTATCCTTCCTCCCACTGTTTTGAAGTAGAACTTTTACCAGATATTTAATGCCCATATGTACTTGGATCTATAAGAGGGTATATTGGTTAAAGGCAAGAATCTTATTGTACATACTATTCTGTGCTGTTTTTCCTCAAATTAATTTATAAATTTAGTACTATCCAGTCAAACCAGTTCTTTTTTAAAATAACACCTGAAGTAACAGTTTGAACTGAAACAGAATTTCTTAAATTTTCTAAAGCTGCTGGACTGAGCAAAACTAAGACTGAGCAAAACTAAGGCAGAGCATTCTTGGGAGAAATCAGTTGCACTAGAGGAAGGGAATTAAGCATTTGCCTACCTTTCCAGTAAGATCTATATTTCAAGTAACCAAATAGCCCTGTTAATGAAGGAAAACACTTTCTTTCAGATTAGAAGAACATTAACTAATAAGCATATAAGAATGATAGGTTTCAAAAATCATCATTTTGTGATCCCCAATGAAATAATTGATTTAGGCAAGGATTATCAATACATGCCTAAATCATCAGATGCCAGTCATAAGGGGAAAAACATAACTTTAGAAAATAGGAATTATATCATCACCAGCTTAACCTAGTTTAATTTAATTGAGTTTTTTCCCCTAGCTGCTTGAGATAGATGTTTTGATGGTTTATTTCCAGCCTTTATTAATTTCACAGGTTTGTTTGCTCAGGTTTATCAAAGTAAAATTTACACACAGTAAAATTCAGTTATTTTAGATGTAAAGTTTTATGAGTTTTGACAAATGTATGCAGTCATGTAACTACCATCACAATCAAGATATAGAATATTTTCATCACCCTAAAAATTTCCTTTGTGCCCTTTATAGCCAATTCTCTCTCCCCAACCTCAGCCTCTGGAAACCACTGATCTGATTTCTGTTCTTGCAGTTTTGCTTTCTTCAGAAAGCCATATAAGTGAAATAAGCCTTTTGTGTCTGAGTTTCTAAGATAGTGCTTTTGAGCTTTATATATGTTTTTACTTGTATTAATAGTTCAGTCTTTTCTATGGCTTAGCATTGCACTGTATATATGTAGCACAATCTGTTTTCCATTCACCAGTTGATGAACATTTGAGTTGCTTCCAAGTTGAGCCCATTACCAATGAAGCTGCTATAAATGTTTTCATACAAATCTTTGTTTACTCCTCCCTGGGTATATACTTAGGAGTGGGATCATTGATTTTCTATTAAAAAACTGTTTTACCAAAGTGGCTGTGCTATTTTACATTCCCACCAGAATTATGTGACAGTTCCAGTTGCTCAAATCCTCACCTGTACTCGGTTTTGTCATTTTGTAACTGAACAAAATTTGGGTCTGCTCACCTGCATGCAGTAAAGTCAATCTACTCACTCCCAATTGTGGTGAAGGAAAGTGCAGCGTTTATTGCAAGATGCCAAGCAAGGAATCGAGGTAGCTAATGCTCAAAAGACCCAAACTCCCCGATGTATTTCAGGGAAAGATTTTTAAAGACAGGGTGAGGAAGAGGGTTGCAGGATGCGCGATCAGCTCGTGGACATTCTTCTTATTGGTTGGTGATGAGGTAATCAGGAGTCAACATCATCAGCCTTCTGGTTCCCACCGATCTGGGGTCTACATGCTTGCAGGCAGCATGCAGTTTTCTCCCACCTGGTAGGGGTTTCAATATCTGCAAAACAGCTCAAAAGTTGTGGCTCAGAATATTATCTACATTCCTTGAGGAGGAACTAAAGGTCCTTGACTTTGTGTAATGGCTAAACTATTATTATTTTGTCTTGTTTGACTGTTTTCCTTTGTTTCTGAAGTTTCTCACTTTTCTGATTACATTTATTCTTTGGAACTTGGGGAAGGCCTAGGAGGCTAAAGTTTTTCTACAAACAAGATATGGAGGTGTGGGGCATGTCCTGGGGAGGCCCCATAGGGTCCTGCTCCATTACAATTTTTTAAAGTCATTGTAATAGGTATGGCTATTCTAATTTTTTGCCCACAATTTTAAATTGGGTTGTTTTTTCTTATTATTGACATGTAAGAGTTCTTTATATATTCTGGATACAAGCCAGAATTATATTAGCTATGTTGACTTGAAAATATTTTATCCCAGTCTATGATTTGGCTTTTCATTTTCTTAACAGCCTCTTACAAACAGCAGTAATTTTTAATTTTGATAAATCCAATTTATTTTTTCATTATGGTTTGTACTCTTTGTCCTAGAGAAAATTTTTACCTGACCCAAGATTACAAAGGTTTTCTATTACGTTTTCTTCTAGACATTTTATAGTTTTAGCCCTTACATTTAGGTAGATGATACATTTTGAGTTAATTTTTGTGTAAAGTGTGAGGTTTATTTTTTTTTCCATATGGCTTGCCAATTGTTTCAGCATCATTTGTTAAAAAGACTACTCTTTTTCCACTAAATTACCTTGGCACCTTTGCTAAAAATCAACTGACCACATGTGTGGGTCTGTTTCTGGACTCTTTATTCAGTTTTTTTGATCTATAAACCTATCCTTTCACCAAAACCACATTCTTTTGATGACTATACTTAAGTCTCAAAATCAGGTAGTGTGAGACCTCCAATTTTGTTCTTTTTCTAAGCTGTTTTGGCTATCCTAGGCCCTTTGTTTTTTCTGTATAAATTTTTAAATCAGCTTGTCAATTTCTAATCCAAGAAAAGGTCTCCTGAGATTTTGCACCCCACAAATTCTAATATGTCACAATTTCATTAATGCTCAGTTCAAAATACTTTCTAGTTTCCATTTTTATATCTTCTTTGACACACACATAGGTTATTTAGAAATGTATTACTTAATTTCAAAACATGTAACAATTCCCAATTTATTTTTAATTGATTTCTAGCTTAATTTCACAATGGTCAGAGAACATATTTTGTGTTATTTCAATCTTTAGAGTTTGTCAGGACTTTTTTTATGTCCTTCACATAGTCAGATTTTGTAGATGTTCCATCCGTACCTAGAAAGAAAGTGTATTCTGCTGTATTAGAGTATGGAGTTCTATATTTGTTGATTATGTTAAGATTATTAATTGTGCTATTCAAATATTTTGTATTCTTATTGATTTTTGTCTGATTTTATACTGAGAGAAGTCTGTTCAAAATCTCCCATGACAATTCTGCCATGGAACTATACAATAATGATAATGAACAAATTGAAACTGTATGCAACCACATGGATGAATCTCACAAATATAAAGTTGAGTGAAAAGAAGGCAGACACAACATAGCATGGAGTGGATGATTCTATTTAGATAAAATTCAAAAACAGGCAAAACTACTCTATGTTTTTAGAAGTCTGAATAATGGTTATTCTTGGTAGGGAGAGAGGGTTTAGTGACTAGAGGGGGATAACATTGGGGCTTCCGGGGTGCTGGTAATGTTCTCTTTCCTGATCTGGGTTCTGGCCACACAAATATCTTCATTTTGTGAAAATTTATCAAGGTGTACATTTATGGTTTGTGCACTTTTCTGTCTGTTACATCTCCTAAAGCTTACTTTAAAAAAAAATAGTCAACCTCACCAGTGATTAAATTCTGCAAATTCAAACAACAGTGAAATATTATGTTTTCTCACCAGAATTATAATTCTCTGTATTTGTATACAGGTAGACAAATGAATACTCCTTTGCATAATTGTCTGGAGTATAAACTAGTACAATTTTTTGAATGAATATGTGTATTAGAAAGTTTTTAAAATGTGTATACCTTTGAACCCAAGAATTTAATTTCTGGAACAGCATCCCAAAGAAATGAGAAAACAAATGCACAAACATGTATTCATAAAGATGCTCATTGCAGAGTTATTTATAATTCTATGATTCTAAACAACTTGAATATCCAGTAGGGGATAGGTTAAAGAAATCATGATACTTTCATATAATAGAGTACAGTGTAGTCTTTAAAAACTATAACAGAACTAAAATTTTTCAATGGAAATATATTTATGATATACATTATTTTTAAGTAAAAATAAGTAACAAGATGATATGTATATTATGGGTTTTTTATTCAAATACATATGTATATACACATATATACAAACATACAGGGAAAATTCTAGATGGATATATATACATATAAAATAAAATGTTAACAACGTGAAATGTCCCTTTTTGTCTTTACTGATACTCCTTGCTTTAAAATCTACTTTATCTGATGTTGCCATGGCTACATCAGATTTCTTTTGTTAATATTTGCATGGTATATCTTTTTCCATCCTTTTACTTTCAAACTTCTGTGGCTTCGTATTGAAGGTGAATCTTTTCTAAGCAACAAATAGTTATTTTTTTAATCCAGTCTGACAAGTTTTGTCTTTTGATTGGAATGTTTAGGCTGTTCACCTGTAAATTTGTGGTATATTTGGGCTTAAATCTACCATCTTACTATTTGATTTCTACCATATTTGTTCTGCCTGTTCTATATTGTTCTTTCTCTTTTCTCTTGCCCTTTTTTGGATTGCTTAATATTTTTAAATTCTATTTTCCTTCTCTATTACCTTGTTAATTATACATTTTTTACTATTATTTCAGTGGTCACCCTAGAGATTATGAAATGTGTCCTAGGCATTATTAAACTCTAATACAAATAATTTTACCACACTGTCTGACATAAAGTGCTCCTAAAATATTTGATCCCTTACCTGCATTCCCCACTTCCATCTGTGATTTCGAAGCCTGTGCTTTTCTGTCTATATATCACTGCGTTGGAAACCTAATGATGTCAGTCCTACACTTCAGCCCTTTAACACAAGGTAGGGGTTTTTATCTCCCTTTCCTCATCTCATCAAAAGAAGTTGAACTGGCACCCACATGCATGTGTCACTTCCAAGCAACTATAACATAGTCAATCTTGATCCCTGGAATTCCATCATCTAAAAGGGTAAATGTGGTAAAATTGGGAAGTTGTGCATGTCAAGTCAGGGTAAGAACCCAGACTGGATTCAGGAAACCTGGAAATGTTTTTACCCCATCTCGACCTATCTTCATTTATAGGTCACTTGATATTCTTGGCTCTACCACTAGATGTCAGCAAATCCTAGAAAGGGATGGGTTGTTCAGGGTGTAGGATTCAGGGTGTTTATTCCTATTCTCTTTCTGTTTTAATGTATTTTCCAAATGTTCTACAAAAGAAAAAGAGGTATCACTTAAATTCTAGGAAAAAATATAATTAATATTACCCATATCAGGCACTTACTAGCACCATATCCATTCCTCTTTGTTATAGAGCAAAATAATACAGTTTATTATCACTACCAAGCTATCAGTGGGTATCTTACTTCTGTAAATCAAGTATCTTTCCCAAAGACAAGGCTGGTTCTCACTCTCCCCAAGACTCAGTTTCCACAACTTTAAAATGAGGATAACAATTCTCCCCCAAAGTGTTGATCAAAGTATGTAATGCCACCATGTAGGTGCGAGAGCCAAGGTCTGTGCAAATCGATCCCCACCCAGTTCAAGAGATACACAGCAAACACAGGAGTAATGTAGGGAGTAGCCCACAGTGCAGGTTGCCCAGAACACAGAGCACTTGGGAGACAAAACTGGAAACGTAGTCTGGATCCATGGGGTAGAGAATGCAAGCTGGGGAAAGGAGTTTGAAGTTCTCTTGGTAGGTAGTGGATTGCTTCTGAGAGCGTTTGTGTAATTATATCAGGGTCCACTTTAGGGAAACTACTATGGGCAGCTGTGTGTAAAGTGGCCTGGAGAGAGGCAGGTGGAAGGTTTGGGAAGCCATTACAGTGGTATGATACTTGGGGGCTTAAACCACCTGCTTTTTCCAGGGGGCCTTCTCTACAGTGTGGACAGTCAGCAGACCTTGATGAAAACTGGGGGTGGGGGAAGGGGCGGGGCAAGAGAGAGGTTGATAGATCTATGAATAACGCATATATGAAACTAAATAGATATCCTTTTAGTCTTTTTATATTAAAAAAATCTTTCAAGCACAATTTCAAGCACATATACAATAAGTATATGTACTGCTTAACAAGCAACTTTAAAAATAACATTTTGTTTACTCTAAAAAAATGGCTTTTCATTAGAAAAGAGAAAAATATGAAGACAGATGCTGCCTAGGGATCAGAATCAGAGCTGCAATTCTGAAGGTCTCGGTACCAGAGGCTTTGCAAGTGGAGGAGAGAATGGAGAAGGGACTTGGCCTTGGCCTCACAGCCAGGTCTTTGCAGAATTTACCACCCGCTGGCAGCAATCTCTCTGAATATAAGACATTCAGCGGTCTCTAAGCCCTAAAACTAGACATCAACCTCCTGCCTGAGTTGAAGAGAAAGCTGCATGTGTGAAGACATTTGAGACATAGAAACAGACACATACACAGATACGCTGTCAAATCAATTGCTTTAACCTACTCTTTTCTCAACAAACAAGTATATTGTGAACACATTTCCAAAACATAACATATGAGTACATAATTTTCATCAGTTGGGTCACATATTTTTGCTCTTTAGTAATTTTTATCTTAATAAATTGTCCTGAGTATAAATTTCAAACAAGGCAAATATGTATATGTGTAAATTGAAATTATCCTATAATCCCATCTGCCTGACCCTCAGTCCTTTTTTGTTAATATTTATTTATTTATTTGGCTGTGTCGGGTCTTAGTTGTGGTGGCATGTGGGATCTAGTTCCCTGACCAGAGATCAAACCCAGACCCCTGCATTGGGAGCGCGGATTTTTAGCCACTGGACCACCAGGGAAGTCCTGACCGTCAGTCCTTGACCCAAAGATACTCACTGAAAATAGACAGATGTCTATTCTTCAGGTGTGTTTCTCTCTATGTAATTTATTAATGTATAATTACATATAATCGGATATTTACATAAAATATACTAAAATGCACATATTCTTCAAAATTATAATCATGTTATACATATAATTCTGCAACTTGCTTATTTCACTAATATGACTTCTATTATTTGCTAATGTTTATTAGCCACAAATATTGGTCCTCTAGTGAATTTTCTGTTGACATCATTGACCTGTTGGTTAGTAAGTCTGCCTAACATAGCAGAAATATAAACCCCATGGAGTTTGCAAATATTTTCTCTCTACTTTTCACATAACTTTTCTTTTTTCCTGCCATACAAAGTATTTTACATTTTTCAATATTATTGACTAAAGTTATACAGTTATATATAAAATTATTCAAAATAAAGTTTATTTTTAAAATAAATAGAAGTCGCACCCATTAGGATGGTTATTATATTTTTTAAAGCAGAAAATAACAAGTGTTGGTGAGAATGTGGAGATATTAGAATTTTGTGCATTGCTGGTGGGAGTGTAAAATGGTACAGCTGCTGTGACAAACAGTATGGAGTTTCCTCAAAAAATTAAAAATAGAATTACAATATGATCTAGCAATCCCACTTATAGGTATATACCCAAAAGTAGTGAAAGCAGGGATTCAAACAAATATTTGTGCACCAATATTCATAGCAGTATTATTCACACTGATAAGACTTTCTCCTTCACCAAATTTTAGTTGGGTTCCTCTGAACCTTTTTCTCAACTAGGTCTCAACCTTTGGACTCTTGTGTTCATCCTTGCATAGCCCAATTTTGACAAAAATCCTGCTAAGTCTACTTAGCAAGAACCCCCACTCCCAATATCTGATCACCATGGCCTGCCTTCAGCAAGAACCCTGGTCAGGTTGGTTTAACCAGAATCCCTCCCCTGCTTCAATTTTCCATCCACTGACTCCCCACTCTGCTCCTAGGCTATGAACCTGTATTTGCCCATGATGTACTCAGAACTGAGCTCAGTTATAATCTGAGGTTTCTTTACTCTTATTACAATAGTTCCTGTATAAAATCTGTTCTTAATACTTTAACTACTATTCAGCTCTGGTTTTCTTTAATAGCAGAAGCCAAAAGATGGAAACAACCCAAATGTCCACCAATGGATGACTATCATACAGTGGAATATTATTCAGCCTTAAAAAGAAATGGAAAAAAAAAAAAGAAATGAAATTCTGATACATGCCAAATGAAAGAAGACACACACACACACACACACACACACACACACACACACACACACCCTAAATACTGTATGATTACACTTACATGAGGCACCTGGAGTAGTCAAATTCATAGAGACAGAAAGTAGAATAGTGGTTACCAGGGGCTGATGGAACAGGAAATTAATGTTTAATGAGCATGGAACAAGATGAAAAGAGTTCTGGAGATGGACGGTGGTGATGGTTGTACAACAATTTGAATGCACTGTACCACTGAACTGTGCACTTTAAAAAGATTATAATGGTAAATATTATGTATATTTATAAATAAATAAATAATACAGTCCATTGTAATAGAAATTGAGCAATACCCTGGGGAGCATCCAGTGCCAGCCCCTAGAGAGATTAGAGCACTCAGAGCCCAGGCAGCTTCAAGACACAAAGGACAAAGCTTTAGAGTAAATTCAAGGCTTCACTATTTCTCTCTCTTAACCCAGCCCACACTCAAGTACAAGGATTACGCATGCACGTGCATGAATACTAGGAAGCGTGGTTCACTGGAGCCATCTCTTTTTTTCACAATTTATATACATATTTTCCCTTTACTTCTTTTCATTCACTTGGATACTTAATCTATCCATATGTTCTAACTTAGTTATCTCAATTACAGACTTAAGGAATGGGACTCTATCAAGAGTCACTGTCAAATCTCGCTTTATTTTGAAAATGGATGACCTAAGTAAGTGGTTCTTTCTCACGTTCATGGCCCTTTAATATGTCTTCTTCCTAGGTTCTGTGTGCTGGACTAGTGGATATATATTGCTTCACCTCTACAGACATCATAAGCTAGAGGGGAAGAGGGTGGGGGACTGGACGAAATAGGTGAAGGGGATTAAGAGGTACAAACTTGTAGCTATAAAATAAATAAGCCACCTGGATGTAATGTACACATAGGGAATATATTCAATAATATTGTTATAAGTTTGTATGGTGACTGATGGTAACTGGACTTATTATGGTGATCACTTCATAATGTATAAACTATTGAATCACTATGTTGTACACCTGAAACGAATATAACATTATATGTTAATTATAACTCAATTAAAAAAACACAGGTTTGCTTTTTGAAAAATAACTTAGACTGAAAGAAACAATCATATCAAGTCCGTAGAAAGAGATGACACACAGAATCAAAATGATGATCTTTTTATAGCTGCTCTCATCTCAGGGCTCATTTTTAAATAGGTTCTTAACAATTTATATTTTTTATTAGGGTTCACAGTCTGCTAAATAAAAGCAGTAATAAGATATTTCATAAAGTATCATACAATTTAAATCTTATGAACTTAATTTCATAAAAAATTAGGTGCATATTCATACTGGCTACCCTAAAAATGCTGTTTCATCTATGGCCTAAAATAATGTATAAGAGATTTAGTTCCACCACTAAAAACAATCCCATCACTACATGTTTTGCATGTTTTACAACAAAAAGTTTGTGCTCTTAATCAAAAAGATCCACAGACTAATTCAACATGTAAAAAATAATTTTACACAAACACCAAGAAAACCTTTCAAACTCACTTTTATTTTCCTTTTTCTTCCTCACAGAACTTCTCCATACATCACATTTCTTGCAGCTATAAAGTCACTTGATGTTGGTCAGGTACCATTTTATGCCTAAACTTTGCTGGCATGAAAATATGGCACTTAACCAGTGTTAAATCTATAAAATATTTATATAGGGCAGCACACTAAGGTTTATACACTTGGCACTTAAACCACATCAAAATAGGACAAGACCCCCATTCTACATGTTTCAAATCAAGTGTTCACAGTCCCTATCTGGTGACTGTCCACTGATTCAAAAGGCAGCAGAGGCAACAGGCAGTTACTTCAAAGGACATTGAACACTATGATCTAGAAGCACCTTATGATGTTACCCCAGTGTCATGTACCACCCTACCTTTGTCCAGGGTGGTCTCATAATTCTAGAATGGCAGGTCCAGCTGATACAAAATAAAGACAGACAACATAACATTTAGTCTGTGGAGATATCCTAACTCATTACTATGCACACACTGTGATTTTGAACACAACTCGTCCTAAAAACTTGTCAAGAACATCCTGGTGTTTTCGGTTGGGTAATCCATCTACCTTTCACTTGACTGTTACTTCTTTTACGGTACTGCAGGATCAAAGGTGACCTAGATGTCAACTAATGGCAGTAGATACCTCACATGCAGTTTTTTCTCATAATATTGAAAATATTTTATTCCTATAATTCCATTGGGAGGATAAGTTGATAGAGTAGCTGTGCTTTCATCCTTCGAAATACATTCTATAGTTGATTCTTCTTAAGGATTTAATTCAATTACTCTGTTTTCACATGAATACAAGGCTTTCCTCTGGTATAACCAAACTCAGGATCATCCACACCACCACATGCTTGAAGTAAGACAGTAAAAAACTGACATGCAACATAAATTGGACTTCTGTGTTCAAAAGGCACTTCATCGGGACAGACTGTGAGATTCTTCTGTTCTTCTAAGTCATATGGCTTTAGGTCTTCAATGTACCCTTTATAGGAATCTGGATCAGACAGATTGAATGAATATTGCAACACAGTCACTGACTTTGGAAAAACCATAAGTCCTGGACTATCTGGTCACGATATTTTGGAACCTCATGGTTCAGATTCTGAAACATAGCCCACATTGTGAATGAGAAGAGTGCAGCCAGGAACCCATAAAAGCCTGGGTAAAAGGGCAAGATCAAACCTTTGTTTAAGGGTCTTGTCACTGTTCAAATACAAGTGCGTTTTCGTGTATGGTGCGCTTGTGTGATTAACCCCCTGTTGTACATTCAGTGTACAGTACACACTCAATACTCCCACTCTTTCCGACTGGTTGGGGTGGCAGCGTGAGTCACAAGACAGCTGCAGGGGTGGAAATTTCCTCTTCCTGGGAGCGGAGCAGGGTCTGGCTTCGCTGAACCGCTCGGCACCTCCGCCAGAGTCTCTCCATACAAAGGCGCGCTGCGTATAAATAAGGCCCCGGGGGCGCTCGGGCCGCAGGCTTCGGGCTCCAGGAAGGGGTCCCCGGCTTCCCGGCGCCGCTCAGGAAG
This sequence comes from Delphinus delphis, assembly GCF_949987515.2. Lineage (NCBI taxonomy): Eukaryota > Metazoa > Chordata > Mammalia > Artiodactyla > Delphinidae > Delphinus > Delphinus delphis. The sequence goes on from NC_082704.1 coordinate 41,314,703, forward strand.
GGAGGCTCCTGCTCATTGGAGCCGTCTTAGAGGCTGCTTACCACGGCATCATTTGTCCATCTCTCTATACTGGTTGCTGAGAATGCTTTCATATATCATGAGAATTAGCCCTAATTTGCAAATATTTACTCTAACCATTTCAGACAAGCTTTGCTGGGATGTTATTGCTTTTGTTATTTGCCATAGGGCGTTTTAAATTTTTTCAGTAATAGAATCATTTACAAGTAATACAGCTCACTATAAAAAATGATCAAAAAGTAATATCCTGGCCACCATCGACTGCCCAGGGAGATGAGAGCATTCAGAGCTCTGGTAGTTTCGGGACACAGTGAGAAAGCTTTATTGTAATTCCAGGTTTCACTACTGAGCAGGCATTTACAAGACAGTGTCCCTGATTTACTTCACCTCTCCTAACTTCCCATAGCCTGGTCTGAATTAGGGATTTAATAAGACGTAACCTGAATAGCTCTTAAGATCAAGGGAGATTTTTGGGAGCCTGGTGCTTAATCCCTCAACCACAGGGCTCCCCAGGGCGGGAGACGTGATGAAATCACAATGCCACATGAACAGTTCTGTGGACCAGTGACTGGTCCCCTCACACTTTAGGAGAGTGACGTAGTGTCAGCCACTGTCTGAGTCAATGGCGCAAAGCATGGGCCTGGGCACACTGCACTCTGAATCCCCTTTGCTTTGACCCCAGGCCATGTACCTCCAACAGCCCTCTCAGCTCGCAGTGATTCTCTCTCTAGATCCTCGTAAAAAGTAAATGTCATTTTTGTTTGTTATTCACATCAGTAGTTCTCCAACTGTGGTCCCTGGACCAGCAGCATCAGCATCACCTGGGAACTTGTTGGAAGTGCATATTCTTGGGCCTCACCCAGATGGGGCCCAGTAATTAGTGTTTACACGTCATACAGATGACACAAGACAGTTTGAGAACCACTGCTCTAATCTAGAAATGACTGATAGAGTTTTATATGTTATCACCTCTCTGAGCCTCAGTCTTCTCAGTGGATGTGACGAAATCCCTCACTTTACCACAGTGGTGTGAGGAATAAATGGGAAATCCTTTGCAAATGGTACCTGTTGACTCTTCTGTGTTGTAAGATGAATTACCTCCTGGAGCTAGGAAAAGAATAGAAAATCCTTATACTATTTCCTTTTTAAAAAAAATAAGTGCTGTAACTGATCTAAAAAAAATAAAGTCTTTTAAAAATGTGCTTTCTTTTCCTCCTTACTTTATCTTCCAGGAGACTATAATACAAAATATAGTGAGAAAATCTATTTTTAAACGTCTGGCACACAATAAGACTTCAACAAATATTAGTCCTGGCCTACTCTGATTTCCCTCTCACATAAAAGAGATGAGTTTGATGTAAACTACATAGAATACAGCTATCATAGACAGCATCTGGAAATGTAAACAATAAGTAAAATATACATATATTTGCATAATGTATGAAGCTTTGGTGCCATGTCTTCATTGCGTGAAGGAAGAGTCCTGAGGGAAGAAAATACTCCCACCATGTCCTTTTTTTAAGATTTATTTATTTAATTTTTGGCTGCGTTGGGTCTCCGTTGCTGTATGTGGGCTTTCTTTAGTAGCAGTAAGCAGGGGCTACTCTTCATTGCGGTGCATGGGCTTCTCATTGTGGTGGCTTCTCTTGTTGCGGGCTTCTGTAGTTGTGGCTCGTGGGCTCTAGAGCACAGGCTCAGTAGTTGTGGCACATGGGCTTAGTTGCTCTGTGGCATGTGGGGTCTTCCCAGACCAGGGAATGAACCCATGTCCCCTGCATTGGCAGGTGGATTCTTAACCACTGCACCATCAGGGAAGTCCCATCCACCATTTCCTTTTATTCCAGGTGGTTACTTGACCCTATTAGTTTAGCTCAAGTTTGACATTGAAGAGGAATCATTTCTGCCTGATCAGTGTGGCTAGAGGTTTTGCCTGAGCCTCAGGCCTAATGCAAACATTACCAACTTGCCTAGAACACTGTCTGTTACATACCAGCCACTCAGTACACGGGAATGAACGAATGAATGATAGTGACTCCTGGGCTCAGTCTCCGGATGATCACCCATCTCCTCATGTAGAGGGCTGCAATCATGACCTCTGATAAATGGAAAGAAGCAGGTTTTGAGAACCTCTGTATATCAGGTTTTGTTCTAGGTGTTCGAGATACATTAGTGAACAAAACAAAGTGTTAACCCTCCATGTAGCTTACATTCTAAATTCTTAGAATATAGAGGAAGAATCAGACAATACACACTGTAATGTCAGGTAATGATAAGTGCTATGAATGTGCATGTGGATATGAGGCTTAGCAAATAGAATTATTATTCCTCCAGCAGCTTAGAGAAATGGCTGATACCAATTCTCAGGCATTTAATGTACAGGATAAGTCTAGAATATCTTGTCATATCATTTAGCAAAGAAGCGGTCAAAGATTACTAGGGTAAAAAAATAAAGGAATGCTGAGGTCATGTCAAAAGGACACAGGAGATAGCCTGAAGAGTCTTCCACTGGCCTAAGATAGAACTTGAGCATAAAAAAAGACTATACCAAAAAAAAAAGACTATAACAGATTGAAACACATTGAACATGTTTTTTAAACTGTCAAGACAGCTCTCAGAAAAGGATATATAAATGACTCTTAAATATATGAAATAATATTCAACCTTACTCATAAGAGAAGTATAAATTAAAACTAAAATAAGATATAATTTTTCACTTATCAGATTGGCAAAAAGTCAAAGGTTTGACCACATAGTCTTTGGTGAGGCTGTGAACAGACATTCTCATGCTTTGATGGTGGGAATGTAAAATAGTACCACCCCAATGGAGGGGAAGTTGTCGAATCTTGCAAAATTACATAAAGCTTTTTCCCTTTGACCCTGTAATCCCACTTCTAGGAATGTATCCCAAGGATACACTGGCAAAAATAACAGTAAAGCATATGCAGTAGATTATTCACTGCAGTTCTATATGTAATAGCAGAAGGTTAAAAAAAACAAATGTCCATCAATAAAGGACTGTTTGAATCAACTGCAATACATCCATATTAAGGAGTATTATGTAGCTGTAAAAAGAATGAGGAATATATACTCTATATACTACTTTGGAATGATCTCCTGGTATATTGTTAAGGTGAAAAAGACAAGGTGGAGAAAAGCACGTATAGTATGCTACCACTTACCTAAAAAGGGAGAGAGAGGGATGAGGACACAGATGATAGTGATAGAGGATGATGAGAGAGAGAGAGAGAGAGAGAGAGAGAGAGAGATTCCTGCTATTAAATCAAAATAATGGGCAGACATTTGATTCACTACCATCTTGGGCCCCAGGAATTCAGGCTATGGGATTGGCAGCAGCAAAGTAGCCCAGCTTTGTGAAGACTCCTAGGCACCCAGGCACGCATCTTCCTCACTGAAGCCACCACCAAGATTTCTAAGAAGAAGGTCAATTCAGCTAAAGAGGCAGTAAAGAAAGAGCCCAAGGGAGATTCACAGGTTGTAGCCAAACCTTTTCCTTCCAAAGTTGAGACTAAGCCAAAAACAAAAGGCAACAAGAAAGAATAAACCTTCAGGAAAAATGTGCAAACAAGAGGGAAAGGAGGAGCAAAAGGGAAATCCACTGGGACTGGGGTGGCTAACCAAGACACTAAAGGCTGCAAAAAAGAAGAAACAAAAAAGGAGAGCATGGCCTCTTATGCAGCAGCAGGACAGAAAGAAGTCAAGTCTGACTGGCATACTTAAACCAAGTCTTACTGGTGGTCCCAGTGCCTCCCTTCTTCAACAATATGGAGGAATGTTTTTTATCAGCTACTTAGAAAATGCAAATTTTTTAGTAGTTCCAGAAACATATTTTTAAGAAGGAAGAAATTCCACCTCATTTAAAAAACATATTTAGATAAGTGTAAATGCTTTGTTTAGGAGATGAAATCATGTGCTGGCTGTTTATTTTTCTGTAAAGCCATAAATTAGTCAGATATTGAATGAAAGGAAGCTTTGACTGTCTTGTGTGTCAACTTAGCATTCCGTAGACTGGAGACGAGGGTAGTGTTTATATCCTGTTATACAAAGCATAACTAAATGGTAATTTAGAGCCACAATCATGCACTTAACATGTCATAAATATTTAAAATTATTTATTCATATGGTTTTATTAATTATCATATCAGAAAGCAAGAAAGCTATCAAAGATGATTGGGGTAGTGTCAAAAGCACTCAGGAACCAACTTGAGAAGGGCTACAATGCCAATTTGAATATCATTAAGAATAATAACTGCAATGAACTTATGAATTGAAACACATCAAAAATGTTAAAAACCCACGAGTAATAATGACTCTGAAAAATATATTCATTGGTCACCTTTGGAGGATGGTGCTAAGGGAATCCAAGCTGTCCCTCAGAGTGATGAAATAGCTTTCGAGAGGAATTTTTCCTTTATAGACATATTGCAACTAGTAAATGAAGGAAGAATTATAGAATTGGAATATCACCATCTTATAAACCCCTAATGAAATAATGAATCTAGGTAATGACTATCAATGACTGCTAATATCACAAAGAAGAGATTCAGCCAGATATTCTGTACCTCTTGATGGAAATACACACAACATTTATGAAATATTACTGCCCCAAAAAATCAATCTTGAATCAGATCAAGGCTCTAGATCTACCAGTTTACAGGAAGTATAAGGAACAAAAGAATACTTTAACCAACACGTCAGAGATGTGATCAGCAAAATCCAAAATGTGAGAAACTTTACAGGATAAACAACCTGTTTTCTTCAACAAATAAATTGAAATAATAATTTAAAAATAAAAACAGAGACAGGGAACCAATGAATTGAGAGACTTAGGAGACATCCACAAAATACAATGTATGGACTTATTTGAATCCCGTTTCAAAGAAACTGTAAAAGGAAAATTAGGCATTCAGGAAAATTAGAACACTAAGTGGAAATATAATGTTAAGAAATATTGTTAATTGTTTTATGAATAATAGTGATTTCTTTAAAGTCCATCCTGTTTGGATGGATTAAATACAATTGACTATAAATTGATAATTATTGAAGTTAGTTGGTGAGAATATGTTAATCTATTACTATCTACTTAGGTAAATATGTTTGAAAAAGTCCATATTAAAAATATAAGAAGCATACATCTACAGCGTCCCTACTATAAATTCATGTCCCTACTAAGAGTTGAACTCAGCATGAACATAAATGCACCATTGGTCTAGTTTGGTAGAAGTGGTTCAGAAAAAGCAATAATGAGGTCAGAAAAAGAAGTATAATTAAATGAATTATGAAGGTCAAACACAGTAAGTCAAAAAAACATAAGCTAAACCCTTCAGCCATCCATAGGCACTCAAGATATTAAGAAGATAAAAGTAATACTAGAGCTTTTCAGATACTCTTGGAATTTTATTTGATTGGAGTCTTACCAGATGCATCTGGTAAGAGAATGATGATAGTGAGTTAGTTCTTCTAAAAAACCAAACTGATCATCTGCAGCCTCCTCTTCTGCCTTCTCTGTCCCAGTAAAAGCTGCCATTGCCTCATCCAACCAGTTGTTCAAGCCAAAAACCTAGGAATCATTGACACGTTCTTCTCCCTCATTCTCCACATCCAATTCTTTACCAAGAGCTGTTAATTTGCAAATACTTCTAAAATACTTCTACTTCTCTCCATCTCTACCCCTACCATCCTAGCAAATGTCACCATAATTCTCATCCAAACAACTGCAATAGCCTCTCAACTCTTTTAGTCATCCCTCCACTCTTGCCCCCTCCGATCAATTCTCAGAAGTGCAGCTAGAATGTTTTCAAAATGTAAATCCTGTCAGGCTCATTTCCCTGCCTAAATCCCTGCTATGTCTTCCCCTGGGTCTTAAGATAAATACCAGAATCCGAAACACAGTATATAAGGCCCTGTGTAATCTGGTCCCTGCTACCTCTCCAGCTTCATCTTCCACCATTTTGCCTCCCACTCTCTGCAGTCCAGTCACACTGACCTTATGTTCTTCAACTGCATCATACTCCCTCGGTGTCAAAGTCTTCATGTATACGGTTACCTCTGCCTGGAACTCTTCCTCACACCCTATTTCTTGACCCCATTCTTCTGGATAACTCCTATTTATCTTTCAGATACCAACTTAATATCTGTTTCTAGAAGTCCTCTGACCCTAACTCCTCCACTCCCAGATAAAGTAAAGTGTTGACAGAGTACTTCTCCCATCATAGCCCTTATCACACCGTATTACAATTATTTGTTTAATATACTTCTCTCCCAGTACACTTTAAGCTCTATAAGAGAAATAATCAGGTATGACTTGTTCACTATTTTATTTCCAGCATTTAGATCATTGCATGGCACAGTTTACTCAAAAAATAGTTATTAAATGAAAGACAAATAAGTCCCTTGTTGTTTTGAGGATTTCCCTGTTCTGAAGGTGACACAACTGTTTTATTAATGTTTATTAATGAATACTGGTTTAAAAAACACCAGAAGAGTCTAAATGTTACAATACTTTCATGTCCTGATGTTCCGCCTATCCACAGACGGTGAGACATTCTATCAATAAGGCCTGTGCCTAAGAATGAGTTTATACATTATGAGTGCCTGCTGTTTAAGGTCACTTCTCCACCTGTACTCTGCATCCATTCCTGTCCAGTATCTTCAGATACTTTGCCTACATCCTTATCTCTCTTTATAGATCATTCTAATAGATCATAGTAGCATCTAAGCCTGCTCTAGTATCACTCATCTTTGAAAAGCCCTCACTTGATCCATATTCCTCTCCACCTACCACTCAATTTCTCAATGGCTCTTGAGAGTAAAATTTTTCTAAAGAATTATCTATTCTCATTGACTCCTCTTCTTAATCTCCCATTCACTCTTCAGTGTACTCTGAAATGGCTTCTCTATCTGAAATGGAATCTCTATCACACCACTGAAACTACTCTTGTGAAGGGCACTGAAGACCTCCATGTGCCAAATCCAGTGGACACATTTCTGTTGTCTTCTTGCTTGATGCCTTAACAGTTGAATTCCTTTTTTGAAACAGTTTCCTCTCTTGAATCCTGGGGTACCACTGTCTACTAATTTTCTTCTTACGCCACTAATCACTCCTTCTCAGTCCCCTTTGCTGGATTCTTCCATATGCTGGGGTTCCTCAGGGATCTTTTCTTGACCCTTTTCTCATTTCCCACTCTATACCCTTTCCCTAAGAGGCATTCTCATGATTACAATTACAGCCTATGTACTGGTGACTCCCAAGACTATAACTCCAGACCAATCCTCTCTGCTGAGCTTCAGATTCATATACCTGACTGCCTGATGGACATCTCCACTTGATGTTCTTCGAGTACTTCAAATTCGAACATGTCTGATAGCAGAGTCATCATCTTCATTTTAAATGTGCTCCTCTTCTAATGTTAACCTATCTCATGGGCACTACCATCCAATCACTTGCAGAAGCTAGAAAACCAGAGTAATTCTTTTTTTTTTTTTTTTTTTTTTTGCGGTACGCGGGCCTCTCACTGTTGTGGCCTCTTCCGTTGCGGAGCACAGGCTCCGGACGCGCAGGCTCAGCGGCCATGGCTCACGGGCCCAGCCGCTCCGCGGCAGGTGGGATCTTCCCGGACCGGGGCATGAACCCGTGTCCCCTGCATCGGCAGGCGGACTCTCAACCACTGCGCCACCAGGGAAGCCCCGGAGTAATTCTTGATTTATTCTTCTCCTCTATCCCTAATCAGCCACAAAATTCTACTATTTCTACAGCATTAATATCTTTTGACTCTTTCCAAGTATCTTTTCCCCATCCCCAGAACCAGAAGCCCTATGAATTAAAAATATTGTGGTACTCTCATTTCTGCTCTAATTCAATAGTACTAAACTCACATGTATGTTAAAATTAAAATAGCTTCTGACAAAGACTCCCTCCTTGACCAAACTTTAATTAGGCTTCGCTGAGCCCTCTTCTTGACTAAGACTCAACCTTGGCCTACCTTTAGCAAAGAATCCTGTTAAGACAGTTTGGCAAGAATATCCCTACGCTTGATGTCTCCTCTTAGTAATTTCTATACACTGACCCCCTCACTCTTCTCATAGACTATAAATCCCCAGCTGTCATTGTGGTATTTGGAGTTGAGTTCAGTCTCTCTCCCTTGCTGCAACAGTCTCTCCCCTGTTGCAATAATCTTGAATGAAGTCTTCCTTACCATTTTAACAAGTGTTATAATAATTTTTCTTTGACATTTCTTCCAAATTTATTGATTATACACTTAATAATTTCATCAGAACTAATTTTTTCTTTTCCTTGGTTCCTCCACCCTTCTGGTGCCCTAAATATCAATATATGCTTAGTCTGCCTACTGGGAAATTTAACACTATTCCCTCCTACACTTTAATTCAGACTATCAACACTTATTGCCAAAGCAACAAGTTTCCTATGACCATGCTGAGTTATTTGTATTGCTGTTTCTTCTAATTGGAATCCCTTTGTCTGTCCTCCACATTTGATGGACTAACTTTAGCTTTCCTTCAAATCTCTTCTTAGACATAATTCACTTTGGGAAGCCTTCTCTACCCCAATGGTGTGCTAGAATTAACTTATCCTGACTTTCAAGAGCCTATTATGCACAACTCTATGTTCAGTGACATCAATTTGGTAGCTTGAAACTGGTCATGATGGGAGCATTTCCACCATGAAAATCACCAAACACTAACAAATCAGGGCTTTTATTTTTTTCATAGAACTGATCGTTAAACATTAACCAGCACACCACTGCCCTGCCTCCTCCCCATCCATCCAAAATTTGCGTTAGATGGCTCTGCTATGGGCTCTGATAATAACCCTAACACCCATCACTATGTACTGTAGGTTACTTGTCTGTGTCTCCCTCCATACTGAAATTTTCTTGAGAGTAGAGATACTATATCTCTAGAATCTTAGCCAGTATTTGGTTCATGTAAGTTACTAATTAGTGTTAGTAGTCTTTGACAGATTGTTTATCTGAATGAATGACTAGAATGCATGCTTGTTAAACACTTGCCAACCCTGGGAGAACCATTAGCAGAGATGATGGTTTTTGACTACCATCTTCAGTGATCACTTATTTGCCTGAAAAGCATGGAATCAGAGCAAGGGGACTGAGCTGGATACTTTCCATGGCCTGTGCCATCAAGCTGTGATTTGATGCAGATATTTCATCTACACCACAGGTATATGTTTGTCCTACGGAATGAACCATGCTAACCATGGTCCAGGGATCCCTCACTCTCTTCCCTCTCAAGCAGCAGAGAAGACTGTAGTGTTTGCCTGTCTGATTCACCCTCTTCTTGGCTGCTATTGTTCATCAGCCAGCATTTACGGTTAACATCAAGGGACTACAATAGCATGCAGATCCAGTAATATCTGGCATAGCAGATTTCCAAATCCACTCATATAAGGAGATAGAAATGGTACCATAAGCAGAGTTCTGGTGTAGAGGAGAACCTCTCTAAAATAGCTACAGCCAGAAGCTTGAGAGTTGTAACTCAGCTAGACATCCTTGATCTGTGACTACAAATTCCTGGATAGCTAGAAGCACCCCTGGGGATTCCAAAAATAGTTATGGCAGAGTACTCCATAGTCCTGCTACTCAAAGTATGATCTGAGATCAAACAGCAACAGCACCACCTGAGAGATTGTTAGAAAAGCAGAATCTGGGACTTCCTTGGTGGCACAGTGGTTAAGAATCTGCCTGCCAATGCAGGGGACACAGGTTCGATTCCTGGTCTGGAAAGATATCACGTGCTGCTAAGCCCGTGCGCCACAACTACTGAAGCCCACGTGCCTAGAGCCTGTGCTCCACAGCAAGAGAAGCCACTGCAATGAGAAGCCCGTGCACCGCAAGGAGGAGTAGCTCCCGCTCACCGCAACTAGAGAAAATGCGTGCGCAGCAACAGACCCAACACAGCCAATAAATTAAATAAATAAATTTATAAAAGAAAGAAAAGTAGAATCTTAGGCTCCACTCTGGATCTATTGGATTAGAGTCTGCATTTTCAGCAGATTCCTCCAGGTGATCTGAATGCATATTTAAGTTTGAAAGGCACTGATCTACAGAACATCGAATTTTCTGTAACCAAGCAGTTAGAGCCTTGGAGTTTAGGGCGTTAATGCTAATGACACTTCATAATAATAAATACTATTTATGTACCATGAAGGTATTTACATTCATTGTCATTGAATGAAAAAATAACTCTACTACTTAGTCAATTAAAGTCAACATGACGCTGAAGCTTGAAAGCTCACCATCTGAAAAAGAAGCACCCTAATAAACACCACAGGCTTGGGAGTTAAACAAAGCCTGGATTTGAGTCCTGCTTATTTCATTCACTTGTAGAATGATCTTGAAAGAACTACTTAACTTTTCTAAATATCCATTTCTTCATCTGTAAAATGGAGATAGTAATAGTATTTTATTTTCAGAGTGGTGGTGAGAATTAAATACAAAAATATATATAAAATGTCTGGCATATGGTAGTTACTCATTAAATGTAAGTTCCCTCTCTCCCTGCAACCTCCTTTCTGAAAAGAAATTAAATTTAGAATAAAACAAACAGCTCAATCATGCCATGGAGAGCCTTTGGAAATTTAACAGCCAAAAGGAAAATAAATTCTACTTTGTACATGATGTGGTAAATTCAATACCATTTCTGTGTGGTGCAATGAATTGGTTTGATAGAACCTGGGTTGAAAGAAAGACCGTTACATTCTTTTCAAATCAATCGTGGTTTCCTTTCAGTTTTTGGATTTCCTAGGTTACTATCAGAGATGCATGTTGTATTCTTCCATGCTCTCTGGGAAGCATATTTTGGCCTGGTGTCTTTACCTATCAAAACAGAGACACAAGCCTAGACAGACAGGAGAGAGTAAATACTGAGGAGTATTGGATGGGCAGCCCAGGTCCCACACAGTCTTTCCCAATCCAGGGCCACCACCATTAAAGCTTCTTCTCTTTACATCTGTTTTGTCATCTGATTGTTCTCTGATATCCCTGTTCCCACCTCCCACCATGCTCTATGAATACCAGAAGCAAGTTTTTCAGGGTTTTGTTGTTGCTTCTGCTGTAAGGAAACAACACCATGGTGACAGCAGCAGCTTCCCCTCTCCTTAAGTGTGGGTTGGACTCACTTCCAACTGAAAGAATATGACATAAGCGAGGGTGTGTGTCTAGGTCACAGGTCTCACAGCTTCCTGTTTGATCTCTCTAGGTTAATTCACTCTGGAGGAGGTCAGTAATTGTGTCATAAGGACTCTCAACCAACCCTATGAAGAGATCTACATGGTGAGGAACTGAGACATCTTGCAAGCCCCATGAGCCCATCTTGGAAGTGGCTACTTCAACTCCAGTCAAACCTTCAAATGCCTGCAGTCCTGGCTGACATCTTTTTTTATAGGTATATTCTTTTTTTAATATAAATTTATTTATTTTTGGCTGCGTTGGGTCTTCATTGCTGCGTGTGGGTTTTCTCTAGTTGCAGCGAGTGGGGGCTACTCTTCCTTGCAATGCATGGGCTTCTCATTACGGTGGTTTCCCTTGTTGCGGAGCATGGGCTCTAGGTGTGCAGGCTTCAGCAGTTGTGGCACACGTGCTCAGTAGTTGTGGCTCGCAGGCTCTAGAGCGCAGGCTCAGTAGTTGTGGGATATGGGCTCAGTTGCTCCGTGGCATGTGGGATCTTCCCAGACCAGGGCTCGAACCCATGTCCCCTGCATTAGCAGGTGGATTCTTAACCACTGCACCACCAGGGAAGCACCCCCTGGCTGACATCTTGACTGCAACCTCATGAGAGACCTGGAGCCAACTTAGCCACTCCCAGATTCCTGACCCTCAGAAATATGTGAAATAATAAATGTTTGTTGTTTTAAGCTGCTGCATTTGGGGGTAAGTAGTTATGCAGCCATAGATAACTAATAAGAGATTTCAAATAATTTGCTCCCCTCAAAAGGCAGACTTATATGTACTACTGGAAACAATGTATAAAGTTGCCATTCTCTGCCCCCTGGTTTTGTTTAACAATTCTCCCCATAAGAGACATCACATGTCTGCTCTTCTTGTATTACTCAATCAGCTTTTGTGGAAGCCATAGTATTTGTTTAGTGGTAACACTGAATGAACAAGATGAGTACATCTGAAACTATAAGAGACCAACCAAGGGGGATTTAAAATCTGCTCAAAAAGAACCAAGAGATAAGAAATCAGGGTGGCTGGAGAAGTAAAAAGTGGTTTCAAAGAAGAGGTAAAACATTTTCAGTATATTCTGCGGAGAATAAAATTGTTTTTCTAACCAAAAAAAGTAAACTAACATCAACTGAGAAATACTGAATTGGGAACAAGTGGAAGAACCAACATTATATGTAGCAAATTTTCCTATCCAGCTCACATACACTTCTGTAAATTTGAAGATAATGCTGTAACAGTTTGGGAACTATTTGTCCTTGATCTAGTCAGCAGTGAGACCTTCTAGAACAGAAGGAAAGTGCATCATCACAGCCCATAAACAATAAAGCCAACTGTCAACTGGAAATAAACATATATTGAGCACCTACTGTGTGCCAGGCAAGGGACTCTGCATGGGGAAAGGTGGCTTGCCTTAACCAGACTCCTCTCCCCAGGGTTGGCACCCCTCCTTTTCGCCCTGCTTGATACTCTTCCTCCACAAAATAGATAAGAGTAGGGGCAAGGAATCTAGACATAGAGCTAGAAGGGGAGGGGCAAATTCCTGTCACTGCCACTAATGAGACTTCATAATAAACATGTAACATGAGTATAAACTAACGATTATATTCATTTTGCCATTTAATCTAAAAACAACTGCATTTTCTCCACTCCTCTCTAATTTCCAGCAACTTGCTTTTTTACCAAAATAAGGCTGGTCCTCCCCCTTCCTTGAGACTTGGTTTATTCTTCTCTGAAATGAGAGTAACTATGCTCCCTCATGGGGATGATCTGAGGATGCAATAACATCATGTGTGTGTGAGAGCCAAACCCTGTGAAAATTGAACTCTAGCATGTTAAAGGGGTGTGGAGAATGCAGGAGTCTCTTGAGGGAACAGACAATGGTGTAGTTTTCCAAGAGCACAGATGGCTTGGAAGAGAGGACTAGAAATGTAGTTTGGATCCATGGAGTGGGGAGCATTGAATGCCAGCTCAGGACTCTACAAATAATGTCAGAATCTCCAGCCTGGATAATGTGTTGGTTGGGGCAGGGGTGAGAATACTTTGGCATAAGAATAATAATATTATTTCAAGTGATAATGGCATACAAATGTTATCTTTTATCTCTTTCCACTTATTTCAAGATCTTATTTATTGTGGTTAATATGCAACATGTCTTATTTTCTAGAATTTTAACTCCTAAATTTCATCTCAAATGAAGCTGTATACATATATAACATTTGTATTTTACTCACAACTTTCTGACAACAATGTTATTCCAAGACCTTAGGAGATGGAGGGAAGTGACAGCCAGGGTAAGCAGTATGTCCTTCTATTGATAGGCAGTGGGATGCCTCTGAGAGTGTCTGGGTAATGAGATCACAACCAGCTTCAGGAATCCTCTTGGGGTTAATGAGCTTCCCAGGATCCCACAGAACTGACACAACCTGTGCTCAGTAAATATGACTTTCTTTTCTTCTGAGACTCTATCCCCACTCGTTACCCTAACCCCAAAGGTGTTCACTCCTGACACAGGCCCCTATGGGGGTCATGATTTATTTGTGGAAAATAAATGGTTCCATTTTGGGGTTAACAGTCACACCTCACATGAGACTTAGCACATGATCAGTGCTCAATAGGTATTTTTTGAATGAATGAACAATGGATGGATAGGTAAATGGAAATTTGGCCACACTGCTCTCCCGCTGCCTCTTACCTCCAGCCATACTGGCATTCTTTCAGTCCCTTTTACTCACCATGCTCTCTCTGAACACATAGCCTTAAGCCCTCTCCCCAACCCCCAGCTCCAACCTAATTAGTCTCTATTCTTCTGTTATCTCTCAGCTCAATAATCCGTTCTCAGAGCAACATTCCTGACCACCTTGACTAGTCAAATCTCCCTATTTTATAGGCCCTCATAGCATCATGGACCCCTTCTTCCTGGTACTTGTCCTCACTGGCAAGTGCACTCTTGTATAGATATCTGCATGCTATTTGGCTCCCCTACTAGATTATGAGCTCCATGAAGACAGAGACCTTGTAGATGATTTTTGCTCACATCTGTTTCCTCAGCATCTAGCACAGTGCCTGGCAACAAGTAGGCCCTCAATATGTATTTCGTGAATGAATGAGTAGGCATTTTTAGGTGGTCTTTAAAAAAATTGCCCTCCTGCCAGCAGGCCAGACTGATATATACTACTAGAAGCACTGTCTGAGAATGCCTTCTGTCAAAGAGAAACAGAGCCAGACACCAGACAAAAGCAGTAAAGACAGATTTTTTACAATAGGGGAAAAGAGACTTCAGTACAGAACTGGACTCAATTATGAATACAACAAGGACAAGTGGGGATTTATAGCCAAAGAACAGAGTGAGAGAGTCAGCAGATGGAAAAATTACTAAGAGGAGACATCAAGGGGAGGGCGATTCTTGCTAAATTGACAACAGAATTTTTGCTAGAGGCAGGCCAAGGTGATCAGATATCAAGGGTGGGGGATGACTTCACAGGAGCCTTGCTAAAACTGGGCTAGGCATGCCAAGGACACGATCACAGGACAGGGTCCCAGAACAAGGCCTAATTGTAAAGGGGGCTTAGAAGAGCCTGCCTAAAGTTTGGTCAAGGAGAGAGTTTGTCAATTCCTCAGGCTGTTGTATTTTTATCATTATGACCTACCTTTCCTTTTAGTCTTCCCACAAAATATATCATATCTCCACTATTCTTTACTTATTACTCCATAGGCATTTAAAGTATTTCTTTGAGGTATAATTTATATTCATAAAGTTCACCCATTTTAAGTCTACAATTCAATGGCTTTTAGTAAATTTACAGAGTTGTACAAACCATCACCATAATCTAAGTTTAGGACATTTATCTCTAAAAGATCTTCCATGCCCATTTGCAGTCACTCTCCCATCCCCACCCCATAGGCACTTTTGAAGACCCTCATATTTGCTTAAGGATAAAAGATATATACACTACCAAACGTAAGGTAGATAGCTAGTGGGAAGCAGCCGCATAGCACAGGAAGATCAGCTCGGTGCTTTGTGACCGCCTGGAGGGGTGGGATAGGGAGGGTGGGAGGGAGGGAGACGCAAGCGGGAAGAGATATGGGAACATATGTATATGTATAGCTGATTAACTTCGTTAGAAAGCAGAAACTAACACACCATTGTAAAGCAATTATACTCCAATAAAGATGTAAAAAAAAAAAAGATACAGCCTAACCATCAAACAAAAATCAAAACTACCACATGTGAATAATTTGAGAACCACCAAGTAAGAACTGTACAGTCTGATTATTTGCTTAAAAAGATTTAGGAGAGGACAAATCAGTGTGAACTGAGGAATGAGAGAAAGTTTCAAGGAAGATGTAGAATATTTTAAGGCTTTGCTACAAGGAAAAAAATGCAAAAAAAAAAGGATAATAATATGAGTTTATAAATACTCAAGCAGACAAAAGATCCAAGATGTTTTCAGAACTTTTAAACTTCCAATATGGTGTTGTGACAGTTGGATAGTCAACAATGGGAGCTTCTATAACAGAAGAAAAAGGATTAATCACAAGCCATAAAAGTTGAATCAACACTCAACTGAAAATAAACATATATTGAGCACTCACCGTGTCCCAGGCAAGGGGCTCTGCATAGAGAAAAACCGATCACCACAGCTCACAAGAGGCCCCCTGCTCTCTGGGCTTCCCTGGGGTTGGGGAGCACTGGGCATGAGAAGCACGACTCCCTGGGGGGCCAGCCCAAGAAGACACACAGAGGGGGTACCCAGGGAGGTTACAGGGCCATTCCTTCCCTGGCCTGTAGCCTGGTTTGGCCTTGGGCCTCCTACTCCTAGTGCCCAGCTGGACTGAAGGGAGCCAGAGGGTCTTGGGAGGGCAAGCGAGGTTCCCAGGTGACGAAATAAAAATTCACATTTTAAGTTAAGACAAGAAAAATTTACACATAAAACCTTTTCTCTGCCCTTTGGCCTCCTTCCTCCCCTCTAGCATGTATCTGCTTTATGCATTAACCAGACCTCCCCAATGGCAGAAATACCTGCTCAATCATAAAGATCAATTTTTCTACTTCTGGCGCCAGCCATGTAGCTCCTTAGAAGGTAACATTCCTTTATCAATCCTGTAAGGGGTCACAATGATCCACCACTCACCTTGTATGTGTAGACATCTTTGCTGAACTTTACGTACAACATATATGCCAATGTATCATTTCCCTTAAAGATAGTACAGAACAGACTGGTCATATGAGCTGGAGAGCTACTGGGCCACACCCAGTGGAAATTAACTTAAATACTTACTTATTACCTTATTAATGTTACTGGCTATATTACTTGTATTCTGCCTATTTTACAAGACTAATGTTTCTTGCATTACCAAATGTATGACAAACTTAAAATAGATAGCTAGTGGGAAGCAGCCGCATAGCACAGGGAGATCAGCTCGGTGCTTTGTGACCACCTAGAGGGGTGGGATAGGGAGGGTGGGAGGGAGGGAGACACAAGAGGTTAGAGATATGGGAACATATGTATATGTATAGCTGATTAACTTTGTTATAAAGCAGAAACTAACACACCATTGTAAAGCAATTATACTCCAATAAAGATGTTAAAAAAATAATAATGATGACTAGGCTACTTGAAACAATTGACTAAATATAGTTCTGTAAGATCAATGACTGTAATGTGTAACTCTACATATGTGAAGAAGCAACAAGAAGGAATCTTTTCCTGGACCACAGCTGTCTAGTAAGACAGGTGGTCCAGAGACTTTTGGCTACTGTTAACAGAGCCTAGTTCAATAGTAGCACATTGAGTGGCCTATCAATGAAATCTTGCTGACCTAGGAATGAGCATTCCTAGCACCATTGGACAAAATGGTCATGAAATGCTTCCCAAACCTTGGTCAAAATTAAGACCAAAAGGGAGGGCATCATAAAATAAAGAATGTTGCCCACTATCCAGTTCTACAAGAATCAAGTTATTAAGCCACTGCAGTCGCTGACCTACAGTACACCCTGAAATGAATTCAGGACAAAGATCAGGATGAGGCACTTTGTGCCCCGGGAAAACTGACAAAACTGGCCCTCAGATAGTTTGATACTTCCAGGAAAAAATTTTATGAACCCAGTTTCTTGCATCTTCCCATACTTAGAAAAGCACAAAAGCCATTAACTAAGATATCTTTTCCTCTCAAATAGCAGTAACCTTCTACCAAGATGTGTGCTTGACTTCAAATACACTTTGTCAAATAAAAAATGTCAATGGCCATCTGGCTGTACAGGGATTGAGCCATTAGCCACTGCAGTCATTAGCCACACACCCTAAAAGGAGTTCAGGATAGAGATCACGAATGAGGCACTCTGTACTGTGGGAAAACTAGCAGAACAGGTCTTCACATAGCTAGATATTTTCAGGAGAAATTTTTTATGAACCTGGATTCTTTCATCTTCCCCTACTTAGAAAAGCATGATAACCATTAACTAAGATATATGTTCCTCAAGTAGCAACCTTCTACCGAGAGTGTGCTTGGCTGCACATAACCTCTTTGCCAAAATCACACATATGCTGACTTCCTCTCTTACCTCTTCAGAGCAGTTCCTCAGAGCTATCTGAAAGGCTGTCTTCCAGGCTATAGTTCTCAGTAAGTCCCCAAATAAAACTGAAACTCACAGCTTTCACATAGTGCGTTTTTAGTTCAGTTGACAGTTTTGGCAACCATGAAGAGACCCAGAGCAGACTTCTCTCCTTAGCTTGAACTCTACAAGGATCTGGAACCTTGATACCAGCAGGACCCCTTGTGCCCATCCACCTTTTCAGTGAGTTCAGACAAATTTGAGTAAGCCTCTCCTGGTTCTTGGATCTCCTGATTATTGGTTCATGATCCAAATTGAGTTTTATTTGGCAGTGTATAACAGGTACCTGGCCCCCCCAGTTGAAAGACACTGTGGGAGTCCTGTTGAAAGACACTGGGAAAAACGGTGTCTCCCAGTTAAAAGATACTGGGCGAGCCTGGTTGAAAGACGCTAGGATTTACTCAGTTGAAAGACACTGAGTTGTCTGGACTGGGTGATTATGTGGGAGGTTGGCCTAATGTCTTTCCTAAACAAGGTGTGTCAAAAAGCCAGCCTCCAACTAACCCCCCATCCAGGCTAATATACATACAAAACTTATATTTACAAGTACTTACTTAATTGGAAATTAATGGAAATCTCACCCTGAAAATGGCCGAAATGAGGCTGTTTTATTGCGAACGCAGTTAAGTTAGAGAAAGCTGACTTGGTAAAATATCTTTTCAGAATTTTGACCCTGAGGGAACAAGTCCTCCTAGAAGAACTTGCTTTTCTCTCCCTGTGCCTTGAGATATAAATGTTATAGGGCTCTCAGGAACACTTACCTTATCAAGACCATCTCTAATTCCTGAGACTGAGAAAAAAAAGGAGAAAAATTCAAGCGAGTAAACTTAACTTACTATAACTGTTATTTATAAACTAGTGAGTTTTATATTGGAATACTCAATTCATGACTAAGTTTTAAAAATAAAACTGTAAGATCTCTGGATGTATGTATGTCTATGTGTGTATATTAAAAATATATGTCTCTACCTGTGGATGATATTACCAAAGTTAATTTGTAAATGAGTTCTATTTAATTGACTTAAAAGAAATTAAGTACTTATATAAATTATCAGAAATATAAAAGAAATTAACCTAAATGAATTTGAGGTTCATGTGATCTGGAAAATATTCAGTATTAAATTAATATCTGATATTAAAATTAGTTTAAGCTTGTTGGTTTCGTTAATATAGACATTTCTTTAGATTCATTGACATTAAGTATAATACTTTTATTGTACCTAGGTTTACTGGAAGTCAAATAATATATCTGTTGCAAAATTTGTCAGCAAGAAGAATAACTTGGTATGATGAAAATTTTTATAAGTAAATTAAATGTAAATGAGATAAGAGCTTTTAGGTAAACTCTTTAGGAATAATTATGCTTTAGGAATATCTAGTTAAAAATAGTCTCTCCAGATTTTGGTAACTTGAAACTTGAGTTTTGCTAAATTAAGTTAAATGATGGAAGTTTATTAACTGTAGAGGTCATTTCCAAATAAAATACAATATTGGAACATTAATTACTGAACATAGGCTTCCTTTTACAAAGAAAATAAAGATATTTAGGACTATTAATAAATATGTTTGGTGCCCCACTTAGACATTTTCTATAAGAAAACACATGTTTTTTAGAAATTATAAATAGTGTTTATAAGTTTGCCAATCTACAGGTTGCTAATGTAAAAGTTCATAATTGCTTACTTCTTAGTTTTCATATAAATTAAGGTTTTTAAGGGTTGAGAATTCTAATTAATATATGTAACTAAAACTACTAAAAATTAATAAGGAAAACATTTTCATATGCAAGAAAAACGAAAGGATAAGAAATAGAAATGCATTCTGTTAAGATAAAAGTTTTTGTCCTAAAGCTGGTTATTTCTAAATGGGAAAGAAAATAAGGGACAAATTAATATGGAAATAGAAAGTTGTAAGATGTTTGTAAAAAAGAGAAAAAAGAACCTTTAGAAAGGAAGTCTCTATGGTCAGGACTGACTAGGATTAGAATAAATTTAACTGAGTAATTGAATTTTAATATTAAAGGTAAGGTAGTGCAAAATCCAAATTTGGTTTTTCTCTCTGTTAAGAGAACAAAATTTTCTTGAAATATTGAGCTGCTTTTGATAACAGATTGTAAGTTACTTTACCTTTTAAATAATCTGTTGTACTTTCTGTATTTACCTTTGAAATCTTTTATTGTCACTTGATTAGGTGAATAAGTATTATTTCACAGTGCCCGATGATCCTACTTGTCCAAATGTTTTAAAACCTTTTTGAGGGACTTCCTTGGTGTCACAGTGGTTAAGGATCCTCCTGTCAATGCAGGGGACATGGGTTCAAGCCCTGGTCCAGGAAGATCCCATGTGTTATAGAGCAAATAAGCCTGTGTGCCGAAACTACTGAGCCTGTGCTCTAGAGCCTGCGAGCCACAACTACTGAGCCCACGTGCCTAGAGCCCGTGCTCTGCAACAAGAGAAGCCACCACAATGAGAAGCCCACACAGTGCAACGAAGAGTAGCCCCTGCTTGCCAAAACTAGAGAAAGCCCGCGTGCAGCAATGAAGACCCAACGCAGCCAAAAATAAAATAAATAAAATAAATAAATAAATAACTTTTTGATATTTTTGACAAACTTCCCAAAGATCATATTCTAATTGAAGTTCTTTTGACCTTTAGCCAGGTTTGGGATACTTCAGAGGTCCCCTGAGACATCTCAGAAAGAGATATTAAAATAATTAGGGCCTTCCCTGCTGGCACAGTGGTTGGGAGTCCGCCTGCCGATGCAGGGGATGCGGGTTCGTGCCCCGGTCCGGGGGGATCCCGCATGCCGCGGGGCGGCTGGGCCCGTGAGCCATGGCCGCTGGGCCTGCGCATCCGGAGCCTGTGCTCCGCAGCGGGAGGGGCCGCAGCAGTGAGAGGCCCGCGTACAGCAAAAAAAAAAAAAAGTAAAATAATTAGGCTTATTTGGTACGTTAAATTACATAAGAAGCATTGTCAAATGAGTGATAAGCCTCCTAAGTTATACCGTATGGGTAAATGTTATTGATATAGATATTCTAGAAATTATATGGAATTCCTAAAAATCTGGTATGTCCTGGTAAAATATTATCATTCATAACTCTAGTTATTATCTTAAAATGTTGTATGTCACAGCAGTAACCAAGTTTCTTTGTCAATTGCATTGTAATCAGGTCTTTTTTTTTACTGAAGTATAGTTGTTTTACAATGTTGTGTTAGTTTCTGGTGTACAGCAAAGTGATTCAGTTATATATATTATTTATATAATATATATATATTCTTTTTCAGATTCTTTGCCATTATACGTTATTACAAGGTATTGAATATATCAATAGCTCCCTGTGCTATACAGTAGGATCTTGTTGCTTACCTATTTTATATATAGTAGTGTGTATCTGTTAATCCCAAACTCCTAATTTATCCCTCTCCTCTTCTTTCCCCTTTGGTAGCCATAAGTTTGTTTTCTATGTCTGTGAGTCTGTTTCTGTTTTGTAAATGAGTTCATTTGTATCATTTTTTTAGACTCCACATATAAGTGATATCATATATTTGTCTTTCTCTGTCTTACTTCACTTAACATGATAATCTCTAGGTCCATCCATGTTGCTGCAAGTGGCATTATTTCATCCTTTTTTTGACTGAGTAGTATTCCACTGTGTATATATCCCACATCTTCTTTATCCATTCACTGTTGATGGACATTTATGTTACTTCCATGTCTTGGCTATTGTAAATAGTGCTGCTATGAACATTGGGGTGCATGTATCTTTTCGAATTAGAGTTTTTGTCATTTTTGGACAGGAGTGGGATTGCTGGATCATATGGTAACTCTATTTTTAGTTTTTTAAGGAACTGCCATACTGTTCTCCATAGTAGCTGTACCAATTTACATTCCCACTAACAGTGTAGGAGGGTTCCATTTTCTCCACACCTTCTCTAGCATTTATTTATTATTTGTAGATTTTTGATGATGGCTATCCTAACTGGTGTGAGGTGATACTTCATTGTAGTTGTGATTTGCATTTATCTAATAATTAGTGCTGTTGAGCATCTTTTCATGGGCTTGTTGGCCATCTGGATGTCTTCTTTGGAGAAATGTCTACTTAAGTCTTTTGCCCATTTTTTTGTTGGGTTGTCTGGTTTTTTGATATTGAGCTGTATGAACTGTCTGTATATTTTGGAAATTAATCCCTTGACAGTTGCATTTTTTGCAAATATTTTCTCCCAATCTGTAGGTTGCCTTTTCATTTTGTTTATGGTTTCCTTTGCTGTGCAAAATCTTATGTTTGATTAGGTCCCATTTGTTTATTTTTGCTTTTATTTCTTTTGCTTGGGGTACTGACCTCAGAAAACATTGCTACAATTTACATCAGAGAATGTTTTGCCTATGTTCTCTTCTAGGAGTTTTATGGTGTCATGTCTTATACTTAAGTGTTTAAGCCATTTTGAGTTTATTTTTGTGTATGGTGTGAGGGAGTTTTCTAACTTCATTGATTTACATGCGGCTGCCCAGGTTTCCCAACACCACTTGTTGAAGAGACTGTCTTTTCTCCATTGCATATTCTTACCTCCTTTGTTGAAGGTAATCAGGTCTTTGTGCCTTTTGTCATTCATAGACAGTTACTGTTTTACTCTGATACCTTTGCAAAAATGCTTCATCTTCAAGAAGATTCATAGAAAGGACTTATTGACAAGTATATGTTTCTGACAAATTTCAGATCATACCACTGAATTGGATACGAAATTAAATAATTCTAATGGAAACTCTGATGGCTTCATAAAACTGTTAACAAGAGATTAAGAATTAGCTACATAAGACTGAGTGAACTGATGAATATGGTTATAACTTTATGGGGTTTTTTTGTCTGAAATATTACTGGGTTTTAATCTGTGTTTTACAGATATGAGGAAACCTTTCTCCTTAAGCTAATTATGACTTACAGCAATTTGGTAAATTATACCTTTGCAAGCAGAACTGAAACATTTATCTTTTCTCTCTACCTGATCCCTCCAGAAACTGGAAATTCTTAGGTTCCCAACAGCCTTACCAGGTGAATAAGAAAGGCCACCTCCTGACAGGTGCAGGAATCTCAAGATATCTTGGGGACCTCAAGAAGAGAGGAATTCATCCAAATCTATAGATACTGCAGGTAGAATCTGATGGCAAGCCCTTGCCATGGCTTTCCTGGCCTTGAGAGGCCTTTTGAAACTTGAATCTGAGATTCCTTATGAAAAGTTCCAGCAAAGCCAATTTTTTTAAAAAGCTGTATGATCAATTACACATATGTAAATAATCAGGCCAAGTTTATTGAAACCAGACTTATTTTGCAAACAAATTAGCCTTAATTTGGCTATATTTGGTAGAAATAAGGGTAATTTTAGAGAGAAAAAATTATGTTTCAATAATAAACCTTTGTGAACATTCTCTGACATAAATCATACCAATGGTTTCTTAGGTCAGTCTCCCAAGGCAATAGAAATAAAAATTAAAAAATGGGACCTAATCAAACTTATAAGCTTTTGCACAGCAAAGGAAACCATTAAAAAAAAAACAAATGAAAAGACAACCTACAGAATGGGAGAATATACTTGCAGATGATGTGACAGACAAGGTCTTAATCTCCAAAATACACAAACAACTCATACAATTCAACAACAAGAAAGCAAACAACCCAATTGAAAAATGGGCAGAAGACCTTAACAGACATTTCTCCAAAGAAGACATACAGATGGCCAGTAGGCACATGAAAAGATGCTCAACATCACTAATTAATTATTAGAGAAATGCAAATCAAAACTATAATGAGGTACCAGCTCACACTGGTCAGAATGGCCATCATTTAAAAGTCTATAAATAACAAATGCTGGAGAGGATGTGAAGAAAAGGGAATCCTCCTACACTGTTGGTGGGAATGTAAGTTGGTACAGCCACTATGGAAAACAGTATGGCAGTTCCTCAGAAAACTAAAAATAGAATTACCATATGATCCAGCTATCCCATTACTGGGAATATACCCAGACAAAACTATAACTCAAAAAGATACATGCACCCCTATGTTCATAGCAGCACTGTTCACAATAGCCAAAACATGGAAAAAACCTAAATGTCCATCTACAGATGAATGGATAAAGAAGATGTGTTAGCATACGGTATTTGTGTTTCTCTTTCTGACTTACTTCACTCTGTATGACAGTCTCTAGGTCCATCCACCTCACTACAAATTATTAAAAGGACATTCTAAGTTTGTTTCTGAAGCTTATCACAGTAATCTATCTTTGGATGAAGATCAGATGTCCCATGACGTGCAACTAGGAGATTATGCATACTGGAAAAGACATCATTTAAAGGGCTATCTCCAACCTAGATGGAAGAACACTTATCAGGTTCTCTTAACTAGCTCATACACAGAAAAACTGACGTGAATTGACTCTTGAATTCATATTTCTCACTTAGAAAGTGCTCCTGCATCAGACTGGTCTATAGAGAGGACTGCTGACCTCAAAATCACCTTAAAACAATGCTCAAACCGAGGAGAAACTACACCCATACCAGGATGAGAAGAAGATGACATCAGAAGCAGAAAGCTATCCCAAGGTACTGGACCTGAGCCATATGATTATTTACAGTGCTTTCTTAATTTCTTGGATTTTTGCATAAATCAATGTTTTCCTATCATGGGCATAAATCCTATGCAGAGTTTAAAAATTAATCCAGTTTTTGGGTTTATGGTCAATTACTTACATCCAGTACTTCTGGGTTACCTTGGTGGATTTCTCCTCTCCAAGGATCTAATTGGATGGCCCTTAGGAAATTTATTCTAGAAGAAAGAAGTTATAGCTCTGTTTGGGCCACTATTGATATTACTAGCTGGGACCCCCTCACTTGGCCAATCAGTCATACTTGCTCTGACCATGACCATAAATATGACTTTTCTTTTAAAGTTACTCAAGCTCAGTCAGAGCAATGAGCTAAATTTCAGTCACAGAATATAACCTTCCTCAGTTATGGGATGGATTAATATGACTAACATCAGGCTACAGTCATCTAAGTTTAAAGCCCCCTAATGTTGGGAACAATTGAATCATACTAAGGATAATCAGCCTAATAATCAGCCTAATAACTAAGGATAATCAGCCTAATAACAGTAGGTAATTGAGCTGGGTGCCTTATGAATAATGACAATATATCCTTACCTTAAAGATAGAGATTGGTATGGAACAGACCAGGTCAGATGACCTGGAGATATACTGGGCCACACCTAGTGGAAGTTCTTAGCATAAGTATTTCCTTATAACCCTATTAATGTTACTAGCTGGGAATTCCCTGGTGGTCCAGTGGTTAGGACTCCACGCTTTCACTGCCGAGGTTGCAGGTTCAATCCCTGGTCAGGGAACTAAAATTCCACAAGCTGCACAGCGTGGCCAAAAAAAAAAAAAAAAAGTTACTAGCTATATTACTTGTATTCTGCCTATTTTACAAGATTATTGTTTTTGGAATTACCAAAGTATGACTGAGCCCCCGATAAAATGATGATGACTAGGCGACTTGAAACATCTGACCAAATATAGTTCTATAAAATCAATGATTATAATAGTGTAACTCTAGATATGGGAAGAAGCAACAAGAGGGAATCATTTCCTGGAACATAACAGACTAGTAATACAGGTGGTCCAGAGACTTTTGGCTACTGTTAAAAGGGTATAGTCTAGTAATAGCACATTGAATGGCCTATCAATGAAATCCTGGCCTGACCTGGGAATTAGCATTTCCTAACACTGTGGGACAAAATGGCCATAAAACGCCTCCCAAACTTTGGTCACATTTATGACAAAAAGGGGGCATTGCCAACTGAAGAAGGTCACTCACCATCCACTTCTACAAGGATTGAGTCATTAGCCACTGAAGTCACCGACCTTTAACACACTCTAAAAGGGGGTCAGGGTAGAGATCAGGAATGAGGAACTCTGTGCTCTGGGAAAACTAGCAGAACAGAGCTTCATATAGTTAGATATTTTCAGGAGAAATGTTTTATGAACCTGAATTCTTTCATCTTGCCCTACTTAGAAAAGCACTGTAACCATTAACCAAGATATCCATTCCTTGGGACTAGCTGCAACCTTCTACCAAGATGTGTGCTTGGTTGCAGGTAGCCCCTCTGCCAAAATCGAACGTGCTGACCTCTCCCCTTACCTCTTGGGAGCAGTTCTTCAGAGCTCTCTGAGAAGCTGTTTCCAGAGCTATAGTCCTGTTAGTCCCCAAATAAACCTGAAACTCACAGCTCTCACTTTTCGTTTCTCTAAAATCTCCCCCTTAACCTCTTTGGAACAGTGCTCAAAACTCTGAGAGACGGGTCGCCCAGGTTATAAACCTCAGGTTGGCTTGAATAAAAATTTCCATTTCTGGACTTCCCTGGTGGCGCAGTGGTTGAGAGTCCGCCTGCCGATGCAGGGGACACGGGTTCTGTGCCCCGGTCTGGGAAGATCCCACATGTAGCGGAGCGGCTGGGCCCGTGAGCCATGGCCGCTGAGCCTGCGCGTCCAGAGCCTGTGCTCCGCAAGGGGAGAGGCCACAACAGTGAGAGTCCCGCGTACCGCAAAAAAAAAAAAAAAAAAAAAAAAATTCCATTTCTTTCTTAAATTGACTATTGATTAATTTTTTTCACCTACAGGGGCCAGACTTAGCACGCCCTGGGTGTTTACCAAAGTAGATGTCTCCCCTCTCCGAGCTGGGCAGGGACTCCGGAAACCCCTTCCTCCCGGAAGCCACGGGCATCAGTCACCACGCTAACCACGCCCCCTCAGCCGCGGCCTGTCCCAGGGTGGCCATTGCCAGGCTCCTTCCCCATCCTGCTTGGGAAAGGAAATACACGGGAGACGGAGAGTGGGAGGGTCGAGGGTCTCTGGAAAGCGGGAGGGGAGAGGGAATAATGAATTCTTATCAAATTCTTTCTCCGTCCTCCTGAGGCGCCCCTACCTGACCCTCTCCCCGACACTCGTGGGCTAGCAGTGGGGAAAGGGAACTTCGGTCTGGGGAGCGATAGAAGAGCTCGACCCAGCGCTGGTCAGCGCCACCCTCCTCCCTCATGTATCAGGGCACGGGTACCCTTCCACCATCCCCTGAGGATCTGAGACATTTCCTTCTCTTTCCCTGGCCAGACGTCATTTCCTCCACTCTCCAGCATTCTGCTTCTTTCCCAAAGGCAGGGTTGATTCCTACCCTCCCTGAGACGAGTTTCCTCATCTCTGAAGTAATGACACGCGTGCATGAGAAACGAGTCTTGTGTGAAGGAGGGAGGGAGGCAGAGAGGGAGGGAGAAAAAGGACTCTTGGAAAAAGTCCTTCCACAGACAGACTCCAGGCACAGCCTAACTCCCTCACCTCCCAAATGGGGTCTTGCACCACGCTAAACTGGTGACCCCATAGACGTGCGTGTTTTGTATTCACAAGACTGAATTTTGGTCAGTGTGGGAGCAGGTTGTGAAATGGCCCTTGTGACAGGCCCAGCCTGTATCAGGCATAGCAAGTGGAATTTCATTCCATCAGCAGCTGTTTTGCAACAGTGCTCAAGGCCCAACTTGGAGAAATCTTCATTTTTGCTGACAGATTAGGCATTTTCACTGAAGGAAAAGGACCTTGATTTGTAAATGAACTTGCAGTGCATTTTCATATCAATTCGAGGGGTGGGGGGTACGGGCTGTCAAGGTACAAAAGATGTGCCATGTTTACAGATAGGATTGTCTCTGGCTTACTGACCTCCTTTATGGTTGGATGAATAAATGTAGAAATAAATGAATGGGTGAATAAGGAATCCATACATAAACCAGTGGTTCTGAGCATCAGAATCACCCGTAGGGCTTGTTAAAACACAGATTTTGGGACCAACCCCCAGAGTTTCTGATTCAGTCAGTCTGGGATGGGGCCAGAGAACTTGCATTTCTAACAAGTTCCCAGGTCTGCTGATTGCTGGTCCAGGAGCGGTTCCCACTGGCATAAGCTATCAGTGGAGACTCCCTTAGGCCATGATTGTTGTCACTGCAAACTTTCAGCCTGATTCTGCCAAGTAGCCTAAGGGGGCAGTCTAAAATGAATCCTGACTTGGTTGCAGGGTATGGGTGGGTTGCCCACTTTACCTCCCAGCAAACTCTCCCGGGTAGTGTTAGTGTTAGATTTAAGAGAGCTAGAGGTGGTTTGTGTGTGTGTGTGTGTGTGTGTGTGTGTACACGAGCATCTGTGCTGCTGTCCCCACAGGTACTGCTATCCCTTTTCACACCTCTAGTGCTAACCGCTGGCCTTCTCCAGGGTCTCTCTCTTTTAACTGCTTCCCTGAGCCCCTCTGAGTTTTCTTCTCCAGCACAGAGGAAGCAAACACCATTGATGGCCAGGCTCAGCCAATCCTTTCCCGGGGTTTGGTGACATCTAGTGGCTAACTGGAGAATCTTTGCTTACACTAAGAGAATGTTCTGGAAAATTAACTGAGCAGCCTGGAAAGCAAAAACACCTACTTGTGAACCCTCTGCAAAAGCCCTCCTGAAGGCCTTAGGAGGGCAAGGTAAATGACTGGCTCAGTATGACATGAGTTGAAATGGATGTCTTGCTCTCTTGGCAGCTGTGACAGAAATTAGAAGTCATCAATGAATCTCAAATCACCACCCACTGTATCCTCAGCATGAATGGTTTTCAATAAAAAGTGTCCTTGAGGGGCTTCCCTGGTGGCGCAGAGGTTGAGAGTCCGCCTGCCGATGCAGGGGACACAGGTTCGTGCCCCGCTCCGGGAAGATCCCACATGCCGGGGAGCAGCTGGGCCTGTGAGCCATGGCCGCTGAGCCTGCGCATCCGGAGCCTGTGCTCTGCAACGGGAGAGGACACAACAGTGAGAGGCCCGTGTGCCGCAAAAAAAAAAAAAGTGTCCGTGAATAGAATGGAGTCAGGTACTACCAATTTGGTATTTGCTTCCCTTCTCAGAGCGTTTCTCTGGGCCTCAAGCTCTGAAGAGACCAAGGATTTCCAGGCTAGTCACGAGATCTACAAAAAGATCTATTAAAGTTCAGGTGCATCTGGTACTGACCTGAGGGCGTCCAGATCTGAAGGTCATTGAGAGTTGTTAATGGCCACCATGATATGGGCGGAAGTGTAAGATAATCCCAGATGTCATGTTTTCAAAGTTCTCATGGGAGGTGCAAGGTATTATAAATAGTCAAATGCATTTTATACTTTCATAGAAAGCTTAAACTACTTGTTACAGGAAAGTAAGGGTCAATCGGGGATCATGAAGGAAGTGGCTTCTTAGAGTTGCCATTTCAGGGTTTATAGGCCTGTAGCCATTAGAGAACTATGATGGATCACAAAACATGGTCTTGAGACCTGCAGGATCAGCAGATTCTCAAGCACCACCCCCGAACTACTGAATTTCAGAAACTCTAGGAGTGGGCCCCAGTAATCAATGTTTTAACAAGCCCCATAGATGATTCCAGTGCACACTAAAGTCTGAGAACCATTGGTTTAAAACAAGCTTTAGGGCTTCCCTGGTGGCACAGTGGTTGAGAGTCTGCCTGCCGATGTAGGGGACACGGGTTCGTGCCCTGGTCCGGGAAGATCCCGCATGCCGCGGCGCGGCTGGGCCCGTGAGCCATGGCCGCTGAGCCTGCGCGTCCGGAGCCTGTGCTCCGCAACGGGAAAGGCCACAGCAGTGAGAGGCCCACCTACCACAAAAAAAACAAAAAACAAAGAAAACAAAACAAGCTTTAAATGCCCCCTGAAAAACCTTGAATAGTGTTTAGAGACTATTAATGAATTCATGGAGGAAACTGAATTATTTCTATAACATAGGCCTACTTCTTTTAAACATATAAAGCTGTCTTAGATCTTCTAACTTATGGTTAAATGAAAGGAAGAGGATTATTTATTTGCCTTTACTTCTTTGGATTTTGGAGCGTGCTGTCTTGATAAAGTACAATGTCTCCAGAGTAGCTCAATAGTCCTGTGGATGTGGTGAGGATAAACGTAGAAAAAAAACAGAAAAATGCTCCATCTTAATATTAATCTAAGGAACACAAATTAAAATAATAACGGGATGCCACTTGTCAACTAACAAACAGGCCAAGATCAAGCAGAATAATGTGTTTCATTGAGCAGGCTATGGGGGAAATTTTTTTTAAAAAATACACTCCTAGTGGAAACACAAAGTACCATAATCTTTCTGGCAATACAAATCAGAAGACTTAAAAATGTGTGGACCTTTGACTAAGCAATTCCACTTCTAGGAATATATCTTAGAAATAATTAATGATATGTGCAATAATGTATTATAAAGATGCTAAGGTATATTTATAATAATTAAAAACAATTTAAATTTCATCAGCACAGGACTGTATAAAAGAAATGGCTCATATGATAGAACATAATAAAAATCAAGCTATACAAGATTTTTCCAGTTTTCAAAAGGAAGGTTTATTTAACAAGTTTCACTTAGTACAATACATCTAATGGAAATCACAATACAAGGAAAGATTTAAACCAAAGCCTCAGAATTTCATACAAACGACATGACCAAACTCCTAAGTATTGGTATTACATCTCAAAATTGTCCCAGAGCGTTTTTTTTTAAAAAAAGTAAAAGTGTACACTCACGTGCCTTATAGGATATTAAACCGAAAAGCTAGAATTAACAAACATGCCAAATGTTTTCACTTTAAATCGTAGACACAGCTCCTATATTTGAGTTTTACAGAAAAGCATGTTTCTCAACATGCATCCAAAGTTTTCAGTGTATTGTGGTATAAGAGCAACATTTAACATAAGTGAAATTGCTTTAACCTAAATACGCTTACTGCTTAGGTACACTCCTACAACATAACTAACTTGAGGAAAGCTGAAAGTTGTTTTAACAGTTATGGTCAATACTGAACTTTGTTATTACATCCTAGGTGAATGTTTCAGTGTTCAAAATTACTGAGCTTGAAGTTTTAAAACAATCTTGACTTCCACTTTACAGTAAGCATGAATCACAAGCCTGTAATGCAAAACCGTTAAACTTAATTTTTGTTTGTTTTCTTAAAAAAAAAGGAGAAAGCAAAAGGAAGAAAGGAAGGAAGGAAGGAAGGAAGGAAGAAAGAAAGAAAGGAAGAAAGAAAGAAAGAAAGAAAGAAAGAGGGAGGGAGGGAGGGAGGGAGGGAGGAAAAAGAAAAGGAAGCTAGCTGACCAAGAGTGATCAGAATCAACGATATTTCCCATCTACCAATCATACTGGATATGCCTGGCATCATTCCTATTCTAGTCAACTCCCATAAATGCACGGCTGTTATTTGTTGCTGTTTAGTACTCCTTCTCTAAGCGAGGTTTGATTGATAGTCACTGGAGTTTTCCTGCAGAACTTGGTCATATCCACTCATACTGCTCTGACCACCATAACCACCTCCGTAACCACCACTCAGCTGCTGGCTAGCAGGACCTCCGTAACTAGACTGGTTGGATATGCCCATCCCTCCCATCATTTGGCTACCATAAGCACCACCACTTGCCCCTGCTGTAGAATTCAAAAAGAGCTCTACGTAGCTGTGATCATAAGCACCCCCACTTGTGCCTGCGGTAGAATTCAAGAAGAGCTCCACGTATCTGTGTTGCATGTTAGCTTTGTCTTTTGCCATAGCTGCCACAGCATCTTCATGAGTAGCAAATTCAACATCTGCCTCACCAGTAACTCTGCCATCGGGTCCAATTTCAATGTGTACTCTCATGGGGTTAAGAGGTGAGAAAAAATTGTAAATATCATTCTCAGTGGCTCTGTAAGGTAATCCCCTCATGTGTACACAGTGCCCTGTGGTGCTCTGAAAACTGGACCCACCATCTCCATATCTATGATCAGACATTCCTGAAAAACAGTAATTGAGGTCTCTTCCAAATCTATCAGACCCAAAGCCATACCCATCATTATAGCCACCATAGTCATCATAGCCTCCATACCCTCCACCATAGGCACCCCGCCTCATCCTTTCAAACCCAGCCCCTCTGCCAATGCTATTATACCCCCTGCCAGCCCCTGGCCTATCATAGGGACCCGGCCGCTGCATAGCCATGAGCTTTCGAGGGGGATCGTAGTGGGTTCGCACTTCAGCTCGGCTACTCTTGAAGATTTCAATGTACCTGTGCCCTATTCTTTCCTTGTGTTTCTTTAAGGCCTTTTCAGCTATCTCCTGTGAAGCAAACTGCACAAAGGCCTCCCCTGTGCTCCGCCCCTGAAAGTCCACCGGCAGTGTCATCCCATTTGGCACAATTTCCAACCCAGAAAAGAACTGAACAATCTCTTCCTTGCTACAGCCAAATGGGAGTCCTCTAAGCCGGACGAAGCCATCATTGGCAGTATCAGGACTATTTGGACCTGTATGCTTCAACACCCAATCCATTTCAACACTGTTGGACTTGAACACTTCAACGTATCTGTGTCCCATGGTTTCTCTGTCCTTCTTCAGAGCCAATTTCACTTCATCTTCGGACTCAAGTTCGACAAACGCTTCACCACTTGGTCTGCCTTCTCTGGTGTAGATGAAACGAATACCTGATGTGCCATTTTGGATTTTGCAATCGGAGAAGAAGCGCATCACTTCATCAGCTGAGCAGGACCAGGGCAGGCCCCTGACCTTCACCACGAACCCCTCCCTGCCTTCTGTGCTCAGCATCATGGTGACTGTTGGGCTCTTGCTGGCAGGCTCGGTTCAGTGTAATTTCGGTGTAGCTGAAAAAAAATTAAGACTAATTGTCATGGAAAAATGTTCACAATACAGTAAGAGAAAAAACCAAACTATTAACAGAAAGTTCAATTACGCTGATAGCTTTTTTCTAAGGCATCTGTATAAACAAAAAGACTTCACCAAATTTCTAAGTCATTCATTCAACAACTATTTATTTGATACTTATTATGTGCTGGATACCATTAATGGTGGCTATTTCTGGACGGTGAGATTATGGGAGCTTTCTGTTTCAGAGAATGTTTTCTTTGGCCATTTCTGTATGTTCTAAGTTTTCCACATTGATCATATATAAACACATAGTCAGAAAAGATATACAAAAGATGAAAAGATATACAAAGTGAATGGCAAGTGGAAGACGTCAAGAAAGATGGTTATACCTGATTACATAAAAATGAAAAACTTCGTTACATCAAAAGATTAAACATAAAAGACAAACAATACACTTCAGAAGATACCTACAACAAATACTATCCTCATTATATTAAAAAACTCATACAAATTAATAAAATCACGGAAATATTAAGGCCAAAGAGGTAAGTGGAAAAAAGACATTATAGAGCATTCACACCTTCATTTTACATTTTTCAGTTGCCAGGTCCAGTACTTGGCTCTGGCATACAAGGTTCAATAAGCCCAGAAAGGGCTTATGGTTCTACAGAGGCACTGTACATCTTTACTAAAGACAAAAAGGGCAAATAAACATTATCCCTGCTATGACATAATTCTGTGCAGGGTGAAAGGGTGTTATAAAGCAGGGACTGGTTGGTCAATTCTATCAGTATAGAATGGTTAAATGAAAGGACTACCTGGTTCAGGGATCTCCAAATTCTTAAAATTATGATGGAGCATAAAATAGAAGGAGGCAAGGCAAGAGATAAGGCTGACTAGGTAGAGATCGATCCAGGAGTTCTTTTGAGACAGACAAAGGCTAAGGACATTTTAAGGGTTTTAAACAGGGGACTGAGGGGAGAAAAGTGAGGAGAGGGAAGTGAAGGGAGGAAAAAGAAGGAAAGTGAGGGGAGGAGAGTGAAGTAATCAGAACCTTTCAGAAAGATCACCATGGCAACAGTGTGGCAGTCACAGAGGGGATTGGGGTGACACTAGCAAGAGCAGTTAGAACTCTGTCTCTTAGAGATATGTTAAGGGATTCACCTAAGGCAACAGCAGTTTAAAAAAAGGGGGGAGGAAAGATATGATCTACACATTCAAAGCAGTGGACTCTGTGGGACTTGGTTAACAGATTAAATATACCAGCAATACAGATGTGAAGATACAGGAGAAGAGTCTGGGAAATGTTCAAACCTCATCAGTCATCAGAAATACAAGTTAAAACCAGAATTAACTGCCATTTTTCACCCATCAACATAGTGAAGTTAAGCAGGGAGGATAAGTCAATACTGATATTCAGGGTTCACAAACTAATATACTCCCAGAGGAGTGAAAGTTCATACAGTATCTCTGGAAAGCAATTTGGAAATATGTATCACACCTTTTGATACAGTAAACCCACTTCCGGTTATGTGCCCTAAGGAGAGGATCTGAAATTCAGACAAAGATTTATGGAGCTATATATTCTTTGAAAGGTATTTTACTAAGAAAGATAAAATATTACACACTTTAAAAATTATAAAACTAATAACATGAGAAATTACTTATGCTATAATCTTAAGTGACCCAAGATCATAACTGTTTTATAATCTCAACTATGAAAAAGATATATGTTCACATATCCTTTGATCATGCTAGAATTCCTTCCATGAACCTGGTCAACAGAAATACTCACAAATGTTCACTGCCACACTGTTAGCAATGGCAGAAAATTAGAAACCTAATTATCCATCAATAGGGGGATGGCTGAGTGAATTATATTTTATCCTTAAAACAGAATGCTGTGCAGCTGTTTAAAAAAAAATCTGCCCTGACCTAGGAAGATTTCCAAAATATATTAAATGAAGGAACATGTAGAGTATGATCCTGCTTATTTTAAAATATAAGCAGGCACATATATATGTATGCAAATTCACAGAAGTTCTGGAAGCATTTAAGTTGTTTTCTGAGAAAATGAACACTGGCAGGTAGGAAGAGTGTAGTGGAATTTCACTGTTTATCCTATATACTTCTAAATAGTTTAATTTTTAAAAGTCACTGTAATTGGAATTAAAAAGACAATGTTACAAAAGTACATGCATGGGGAATATGTCACATGTTAATAGTGGCTACTCTAGGTGGTAGGTTTATAGCTTTCTCAACTTTCTTTTTCAATTTTTTGTGCATTCTTAATTTTCTACAGAGTAATCACTTTTATTTCAGCAAAAAAATAACAGAAAACAAATTTAAATGTTTACTTTTCTGGGATTTAGTATAGCAAATTTGATAAAATTTTCAAATTTTGTATGTGCATGGCTTATCTGACATGGTCTGGGAACACTGGGCCTCTTGGAAAGAAAGTACAAAGTGTACTAACTGCCCTAAAACTACACTGAGGATTCAAGTCAACATTCACTAATTGCCTATTATGTACCTAGAACACTGCACGTGCAGTGATAACAGTCTTCCTATAGACCTTTTTAGGTCTGAGTGACAGATTAACGCCCTGGTTTTTGCTTGCCTTATCTCTTGGACGACCCATCCCATTTAATGTCCCTGCAGCCCTCTAGGCCTTAACATCCCCTCTGTGGTGGCAGGGAGGTTCTGCTTCATCACTGTGTCTCCTGGGAAGGCCACGAGGACTCTGTTGCCTGAAGTAGGAACCAGGATTCCATTTGTGAGTTAAGAATTTGTGCATTTATGTGTGTGTTATATACAGATGTTTTACAGACCAAAATGCTGAGTAGTTATCTCCGAGTGATGAATTACGTGTATTTTTTAAAATTTATAGCATACTATTATTTTTCCAAAGTCCAAAATTGAACACGTAGATTGTTATAAGCCGAAAAATAAACGTTATTTAAATATTTAATTCAGTAAAAAAAATTCATTGGGCGCCTCGGTCAGGCACGCAGCATTTGCCTAGATGTGCCTCCCCCTACAGACAGACAGACAGACAGACAATCAGGCACTGGAGACTGGGTGCCTGAATGGACGGACCAGCATTCAGGCCACTGGACTCAAGATCTGTTTTTCCTAATCCAGGGACGTGGTTTTCAAATGCTTTCCAGCTTACGGTTTCTCTTAAGGGTCCTTTGAGACCCGCCCAGACAGATAGATATACAAAAAACACAGACACAGTCACGAGCGTCCACCATTTCCCCACCAGGCGCAGCAAAGGCGGCTTCCCGGCACTGAGATGGGGGGAGGGGGGTGCGGGGGAGGGGAAAGCAGGGAACGAAAAAGGCGGAGGCGGCCCGCGGACCCCGCTTTGGTCTGCATCATCACCACCCCCGGGTCCCCGTTTCCCACCCACACACCAACCTCTAACGATACCGGATAATTTTCCTCTTTCTTCCCTCAAACGGCTTATAGCGAGACGGTAGACGACGACCAGAACTACTTCTGCTCACGTAAGCGTTTGGTCACGTGAGGATCTACGTCATGTGAGATCTGGGTCACGTGAGCACCGCTCGGCTCTAACTCGGGATTATTAAAGTGCCGCACTTCCTTCTGGTACGAAAATAGGGCGGGTCGATATCCAGAAAGAGAGAGAGTGGTTGGTGGCGTCGCATCTTCTATGACTGGTCATTGGTCCGCCTCTGGTGATAACCGTCCCAGTTGCCGGAGAAACAATCGGGTCAGGGCTTAATAACTCACCGGTGATTGGTGATGAGGACGAAAGCGGGTTCCCCGGGCCGCCTCTGCCTTTTTAGCTCTTAAGGTTAAATTTAAAAGCCCAGGTGACTCGTGGAAATCTGTGCTGCATGATGACAGCGACGGTGAAGCTGGTGAGCAGAGTCCGGCGGCTGGGCTGCGTGCTGGCCTTTTGCTTCCTGGCCCTGTTTCTCTGGGGGCTCCCTGGGGCCCGGACCCTCGACAACGGCTTGGCGATGACCCCTACCATGGGCTGGCTGCACTGGGAGCGCTTCATGTGCAGCGTGAACTGCCAAGAAGAGCCGGATTCCTGTGTCAGGTATCAGCGATATTGGGTACCCGCTTCCCTTCGTCTTTCCGTGTATTTGTCTGGCTGTGTTTGGAGGGGTGGAGGGTCTCAGCGAAAAAATTTGAGCCCGAGGGAGAGCTCCCCTGTTGCTGCTGCTTTTTTATCCCCAGCAGACTGCCCTGGATGGGGACTAGTCCTAAATTCTCTCCATGTGACCCCTCTTGGCGTAGGAGTCCGGCCAGCGACCTCTGCTTCTCCACCTCTCTCTGCTTGATCATCCAACTAAGGACTTTCTCCATTTACCATCCAGTTCCGTTCAGACCCTTATTGAGAGCTGCTGCTCTGTCTCTGCCGGGTACTAGCAGTGAGGACAGCTGTGGTGAGTAGGAGAGACAGAGGACTAAGACGAGTGCCGTTTCTTCCCCTTTTGGGGTCACGGGTTCCTTGGCTGTAACTGGAGGGAATTTAGAGTGACCACGGAGTCTCTGAGATCTCCCCACCCCGTAGCCCTTGGGTATGGCATGTGCTTGGAAGGTTGAAGTGGAGGATCTTTATCTGTGGAAGGTGGATAAGACAGGTATTGATCCTTTCTGACCCACACATCCCTCGTCTGTAAATTGGGAAAACAACTCATCTCAGGGAACGACTCTGAGGTTAGGTAAAATAGTTCTTATCTCACACAGGTTGGCTTTCAATTAGATAACCCATTTAAAGGACAAAGTACAATGCAGTACCAGACTCCTCAATTAGGCATATAGAAGAAATGTTCTTAACCTGGAATCCATGGGAAAATTAATGCAAATCTGCAAATATGAGTATGTATGTTTTTCTGAAGAGAGGATCTTGAGCTTTGTTCACATTCTCAAAGGGATCCGTGACCTAGAAACAGTTAAGAATCACTGATAGATATTGTTTAAAACATAATAAAGACACCCTTGTTGCAAAGGCCCCTCTGTAAGCAGCGGTCATGGTAACATCCCAGTGGCCATAAGTTATTCCTATGAATGTCTTTACAGATGAAGTCAGGATGTTGGTCAAACATGACAATTAATTGGCTTGCTAAGTTTCAGACTAAATCCATCCATCGTGACCCTGGGGTAAATTATGGCCATCACATATTTCTTTTTTTGTCTCTTCCTTTTTTCCTAAGTGGTGGTTGTCTTATTTTTGTATCTGATTGTATAATTAATGCATGATCATGGCAAAAATTGTAGATGGTAAAGAAGAGTATAATAAAAATAAAGATTCCCCTCATTCCACCACCCAGAAATAATCATGGTTAAAATGTTAATATATGACCTTTCAATTTTTTTCTATGTAAATAAAAACAGATTTCTTTTAAAGTGTTTTTCAATAAAAATGAGATCACGTTTATGTTGTGAGCAGTTAACCACAAGACTGAAGTCTACCTGCCTGGGTTCAAATTCTAGCTTATTATTACTTAGCCAGGTGATCTTGGGCAAACTAAGTACCCTTTCTAAATTAAAGAGTGAGTGCCTGGCACAGAATAAGAGCTTTAAAAGTTAAATTGACTCTTTGCATGGTTTCTTTTCTGCAATTTGTTAGTTCCCTATTTTCCATCTGGTATGTTTGGGGTTCTTTTTGTTTGTTTACGTTTTGGTTTTTCTTTGTTTTTGGTCTATCATATGTTGTGAATACAGTGGTTCTTCTTTTTTTTTTTAAGCCACGCTGCACGGCTTGTGGGATCTTAGTTCCCTGACCAGGGATTGAACCCGGGCCCTCAGCAGTGAAAGTGTGGAGTCCTAACCACTGGACCACCAGGGAATTCCCAATACAGTGGTTCCTGCTGTATTTTGGTTTTGATATTTATGTGTCAAACATCAGGTTTTTCCTTTATTATTTCTGGCTCCGGCATCATGCAGAGAAGGTTCTTTCCTACCTGAAGATAACATAGTCATGTATATTTTGTACTAGTATTTTTATGTGTTTTTAAAGTATTTAAATCTTTAATCCATCTGGACTTTATTCTCCTGTAAGCAGTACTACATTTAATATATACTAAATTTCATGGTATCAAATGGCTGGAAGGATCTCTTTCTGAACTTTCTCTTTGATTCCATTGATCTGTGTATTCTAATGCTAATGGTACTACACTAGCTTCATTTACATTTTGTAGACTGTTCACCTGTTTAATCTTTGAGGTGAACTTTTTGAGTCATGTTGCGAAGTTCCTTAAAAAGTCCTTTGGGGATTTGTCCAGGGTTTTATTAAATGTCTAGAAGTGTATAGGGAGAATTACCTTTTTTTTAGTATTGAGTTTTCCTATTCAAGAGTAAAAGAATGTCTCTCCATTTATCCAAATAATTTGGGAACATCATAGTTTTATTCAGATGAGCCCTGCACATAATTTTAAAATTACCTCTAGGTATTTTAGGTTTTATCTGTTGCTTTTTTGGTTTCTCTTGTGAATGGTGTCTTTTTCTCCGAATAGGTCATTGCTGATATCTAAAGAAGCTGTTGATTATGTTAACTTTGTAGTTTTACTTTAGTAAACTGTCTTCTTAATTCTAATAGCCTTTTCAATTTCGTGTATTTCTCATTCCTCTTTTAATTGTTTGGCGTTCTTAGGGTAGAGGGGAAAGGAGTGAGAAGAAAAAGGGCCTAGTCCAGTTTACCTTGCATTGGTTGTGATTACTGCCAAATTATTACTGGGTTGAAAAATAAATTGCAAAACCCCAAGATGCTTAACAAATAGGAGTACCCAAGCATTTGTTTAATGAATTGTAATGATTCTTGGAATTTCTCTTTCAGTGAGAAGCTCTTTCTGCAGATAGCTGAGATCATGGCCTCAGATGGCTGGAAGGATGTAGGCTATGAGTACCTCTGCATTGATGACTGTTGGATGGCTCCCGAAAGAGATTCAGAAGGCAGACTTCAGGCAGACCCTAAACGCTTTCCTGGTGGGATCCGCCGCCTCGCTAATTATGTGAGTTTATAGATAATTCTTTTTCATTCAGGAGACTATAAGCACTTCTGTACCTAAGCTTGCTCAGAAACACTTAGAAAGTAAAATAGCTGCTGTTATCCAAACAATGGATTCTAAGGCTAATCAGGTGGAATTTTCATCCCATCAGCAGATCTATGTTTTGCAATAGTTCTTGAGGCCCATCTTGAAGGAGTTCTCCTTTTGTGGAAACAGGTGAATTCTCTAGGAGGAAAAAGGAACTTGGTTCTTGACATGTGTGCATGTATTTCCATATAAGCTTTGAGCAGCTATCACAGTGGTACTATAAACTAGAGTTTTAGAAGATAGAAGGGATATATTCTGGAGATTGTTAAAGAGTAATAGAGCTGGACACTAGTTAAAGGTAGTGAAGAGTGATACTGAGTACAATTCAGTACTACTGCAATGGGGGGAAGAGCCAAGCTCAGTCCCAAATACACCAAAGAGGAGTGGGGTTTTATAGCCAACGAGCAGATTGTGGGGGTCAGTGGATGGAAAATTACTAAGATGAGACATCAGGAGGAGGGGAATTCTTGCTAAAGGCAGGCTGAGGACTTGGACATCAAGGGTGGGGCATAAGGAATTTGATCAGATATCAAAAGGTGGGGAGATGACTTCACAGGATTCTTGCTAAAACTGGACACGGAAGACCAAGGTAGAGGCCTACGTGAGAAGAGGTTTCAGAGGGGCCTAAGGTTTGGTTAAGGAGAGTCTTTGTCCAGATAAATCTATCATTGACCTGAAAAGGTAACTTTTAAGATCCCATCAGAGCCCGCACACCACAACAAAGAGTAGCCCCTGCTCGCCACAACTAGAGAAAGCCCACGCACAGCAACAAAGACCCAACACAGCCAAAAATAAATAAATTTATAACAAAAAAAGATCCCATCAGAGGAAGATTAGAGCAACTGAAAACTTTCCCTTCAGTTCTATGCTATAGTTACATGTATAGTTTGAACTCAGCAGAATTGGAGACTTTGCTCTTTATCTTCCAACAAACTCATCTGGATAATTTTGGGGGTTTTGGGATGGGGGCAAAGCCCCCCAGTACCTGGTGAAGTGTACTGGTCTCTGCCTCCAGCCTGGAGTGGTTCTCTCTACTTCATGATTGCCCTTCTACTGAGGTGACTCTTTTCTCTCATTTCAGGTCCATAGCAAAGGACTGAAGCTAGGGATTTATGCAGATGTTGGAAATAAAACCTGTGCAGGCTTCCCTGGGAGTTTTGGATACTATGACATTGATGCCAAGACCTTTGCTGACTGGGGAGTAGATCTGCTAAAATTTGACGGTTGTTACTGTGACAGTATAAAACATTTGGCAGATGGTATGTTTCATTCAAAAGATTTATTAGTTAGCCATGAGCAAAGGGCAGAACTTTGAGGCCAAGGTAGCTGAGCATCCAAAGTACTAATCCTCACGTTGGAAATACCCAGTCACAATACTGGAAGTAATTATTCTCAATGTGCCAGAGCTCCTGCCTCTTCTCTTCTTGCAGTTTGTCCATGCATTTGTTCATTCACGCATGTAAAATCCACATGTGCCTAACCACAGCTAATACCATGCACTTTTAATTCAAGAGGGCTCTGAGTTAATTACAAATAGTAATTGTAACTCTCCATCCATCACTTGGAAAAGCATCCAGAATGTCAAACAGTCACAGAGAGAGGAGCATCTTCATTCCTGCCTCTCCTCAATATATGCACCATCCCACACTGTCTCCTTGGAACAATCCCAGCAGTCTGTGCAGTACTACGCACAGTGTAAGCACAGAGCAGTCACCTGTC
Organism: Delphinus delphis; assembly: GCF_949987515.2. NCBI lineage: Eukaryota > Metazoa > Chordata > Mammalia > Artiodactyla > Delphinidae > Delphinus > Delphinus delphis. The sequence continues at coordinate 41,356,079 of NC_082704.1, forward strand.
TCTGCTGCTGGTTTAAAATATAAACATGGCCCTTCCAGGCAGCCTCTTTTAAAAATATACAGCCCCAGCTGGAAATTCCCTTCTTTCCCTTATTTTACACATTGTTTTCTCATACAGGTTATAAGCACATGTCCTTGGCCCTGAACAGGACTGGCAGAAGCATTGTGTACTCCTGTGAGTGGCCCCTTTATATGTGGCCCATTTTTAAGGTGAGCTAGTGAGCACAGAATCCAATAGAGCCTTGCTGATTTTCAGAACTCAAGAACAAAGGAGACGAAGGTCCCTGTCAAAGCCCAACCTTACTTAACACTCTCATCCTACCATCTCTCCCAGGATCCACCCACTTCTCACCATCCCCACTGCTATAATTGGAGACTAAGCTACCATCAATTGGGAAGCCAGTCATCTTTGATTCTTCCTTTTGTCTCTCGGTTCTCAACCTATCCACCAGCAATCCTCTTAGTACTATCTACAAACTATATCCTGAATCAGCCCACTTCATTATCATGTTAACCTATTCAGTTTCCTTCTAAGGGCTTAGCACTATATGGAATTATTTGTTGATTTGCCTATTGTCTGTCTCCTCCATTAGAATGTAAGCTCCAGGAGGGCAGGGACCTTGTCTGACTTTATCACTGTATCCCTACCATATTGTAAGTGTTGAGTAATTATTTATGGAATGAATCCCTGTTGTCTCCTTCTAATCTCTGCAAAATTCTCTCACCTCTTTCTCAACATCTTAAACCTCAGATATCCCACCTGCCTATCTACAAACTTTTATTCATTCCTTCAACAAATTATATGCCTAGGATTCAAATTGCCTTATCATATGCTTGCTAAGTCCTGTGTAATTTGCAGGTTTTACTTATTAAAATCATTTTAGTTATTTTTTTATTGAAGTATAGTTGATTTACAATATTATGTTAGAAGATCGTTGTATTTATTTCTGATTATAAAAGGAAATACATGTTCATTTTGGAAAAGTTTGAAAATACAGTGAAGTGTGACAAAAATTAAAATCTTCCATAATCCCAGTACAGTAGTCCCCCCATCCATGGTTTTGCTTTCTGCAGTTTCAGTTACCCACAGTCAACTGCAATCTGAAAATATTAAATGGAAAATTCCACAAATAAACAATTCATAAGTTTTAAATTGCACACCATTCTGAGTAGCATGATAAAATCTCGCACCATCCCACTCCATCCCGCCTGGGACGTGAATCATCCTTTTGTCCAGCGTATGCATGCTGTGTACGCTACCCACTGGTTAATACCTGTATAGGAAAAAATGTAGTATATATACAGTTTGGTACTATCCGCGGTTTCAGGCAACCACTGGGAGTCTTGGAATGTATCTCCCGCAGATAAGGGGGGACTACTGTACCTAGTTACCGTTTGGTAAATTTCCAGCAAGAACAGTGTTAAAGCCATTTTAAGTAAGATTTTAAGTTATATAGCCTACTTCTGAAGCAAACTTCTTACAACGAAATTCCATTATAATAAGGATTTAGCTCTCCTCATGGAGACCTTTAATCTGTAAACTAAAGAGGCTACGAGAGCCTTTTTTAAACATGATTGTTTTCCTATCACAAGAATATTAGTAGAAAGTAAACAGAGGAGTTATCTCTGTTTTCACAGCCCAATTACACAGAAATCCGAGAGTACTGCAATCACTGGAGAAATTTTGCTGATGTTTATGATTCTTGGCAAAGTATAAGGAGTATCTTGGACTGGACAACTTCTAACCAGGAGAGCATTGTTCCTGTCGCAGGACCAGGAGGTTGGAATGATCCAGATATGGTAAGAAACTGAGCCCTCCTGTTCAAGCTCCTGCAGTGGACCTGTTTCCTACTTGACATTCAAGATAAATCAGAAGGGAGAAGTTCCTGGGAGCAGGCTTTATGTGAGAGTACTCAGAGCAGGGTGCCCTGGAAGGTGACTTGTCTGTATGTCTAGGCAACTTTAAGAATGTTTTGTCTTATCTCACTTGAATTCTTTTTTTAAAAATCTATTTATTATTTATTTGGTTGAGCCAGGTCTTAGTTGCGGCAGGTGGGCTCCTTAGTTGTGGCTTGCAGGCTCCTTAGTTGTGGCAGGCTGGCTCCTTAGTTGTGGCAGGCTGGCTCCTTAGTTGTGACATGCATATGGGATCTAGTTCCCTGACAAGGGATCGAACCCAGGCCCCCCGCGTTGGGAGTGTGGAGTCTTAACCACTGTGCCACCAGGGAAGTCCCTCACTTGAATTCTTCATTCTTTGTCCCAGTTGGTGATTGGCAACTTTGGCCTCAGCCGGGATCAGCAAATAACTCAGATGGCCCTCTGGGCTATCATGGCAGCTCCATTACTCATGTCCAATGACCTCCGACACATCTGCCTTGAAGCCAAAGCCCTTCTTCAGGATAAGGATGTAATTGCCATCAACCAGGACCCCTTGGGCAAGCAGGGGTACCGGCTTAGAAAGGTACAGTAAATAATGTTCTATGGGACAAACTAGGAATTGGCCAGGAACATCTTCTCCTGCCTTTTAGTTTACAATTTATCCAAATGTTTATTTGGGGTGTGTATTTTTTTATAAAGTTATTTAATTAATTTATTTGTGGCTGCTTTGGTTCTTTGTTGCTGTGCGTGGCTTTCTCTATTTGCGGCGAGCGGGGGTTACTCTTCGGTGCAGTGTGTGGGCTTCTCATTTTAGTGGCTTCTCTTGTTGTGGAACACGAGCTCTAGGCACGTGGGCTTCAGTAGTTGTGGCACGCGGGCTCAGTAGTTGTGGCTCACGGGCTCTAGAGCTCAGGCTCAGTAGTTGTGGCACATGGGCTTAGTTGCTCCATGGCATGTAGGATCTTCCCGGGCCAGGGCTCGAACCCGTGTCCCCTGCACTGGCAGGCGGATTCTTAACCACTACGCTACCAGGGAAGCCTGGGGTGTGTATTTTAAGATGGTTTAATATCCAAGTACCAAGTCTGTCTTGCACCTAAATCTGTTACATTGGAGGATCTGCACTGATCTTTTGAGAATTTTTTTTTAATCTTGATATCATAATCAGTAATGAGGCTCCCTTGTGCTAATTTTTCCTAGAAGTGCTCCATAGTTCTGATTATAAGACTTAATACCACAACTAACAAGGCAGCTTATTGCTAGTTACCAAGCTATCACACCTATTTTCTTGGCTTACTTTTCAGGAGGACAACTTTGAGGTGTGGGAACGCCCTCTCTCTAACTTAGCCTGGGCTGTGGCTATGGTAAACCTGCAGGAGATTGGTGGACCTCGTTCTTACACCATCTCTGTTACTTCCCTGGGTCAAGGACTGGCCTGTAATCCTGACTGTCTGATCACGCAGCTCCTCCCTGTGAAGAGGAAGCTTGGGTTTTATGAATGGACTTCAAGTTTAAAAACTCAAGTAAATCCCACAGGTACTGTTTTGCTTAGGCTAGAAAGAGCAAGCTAGACTGCATTAAAATGCTTCCTTTAAAATGTATTATTTTGTTGCCAAAGTGACTACCCCACTTTTGTCCACCTTCAGCTGTTCTTATTTCTTTGAGTAAAAGTTTCTACACTTGAGCTTTTTTGTTGTTGTTGCTGTACGCGGGCCTCTCACTGCTGTGGCCTCTCCCGTTGCCGAGCACAGGCTACACTTGAGCTTTGTGATGATTACCACTTCTAAAGCTATCTGGAGAACATTTTTGGGGAAAAGCCTTTGAACCTAATGTAAACTGCTGAGAAAATAATAGCTTAATAATATAATAAGTAAAATAATAATTTACAGACATACCTCATGTCATTGCACTTCACAAATACTGTGGGGTTTTTTTGGTTTTGGGGTTTTTTTACAAATTGAAGGTTTGTGGCAACCCTGCGTGTATCACAAGTCTGTTTGGCCCTATTTTTCCAACAGCATTTGTTCATTTTGTCTCTGTGTCACATTTTGGTAATTCCTGCAATATTTCAAACTTTTTCATTATTATTATATTTATCATGGTGATTGCAATGTTACTACTGCAAAAAAAAATTGTTTCTCTGAAGGCTTAGATGATGGCTAGCAATAAAGTATTTTTAAATTAATGTGTATACATTGTTTTTTTTAGACATAATGCTATCGCAAACTTTAATAGATTACAGTATAGTTTGACATAAGTTTTATATGCAAAAACCAAAAATTTGGTGACTACCTTTATTGGAACCAAACCCGCAATATCTGTTGCCTGTATTGGAACTATGTGCCAGGCACTATTCTAGACGCATATGGTGTAGTGACTCATTTTTATCCTCCCAACAACCCTGATGTAGGTATTTATTCACTGTAAATTACAGCCAGGATTTAAACCCAGGCTTTTAACCCTTACACTGCCACCTACTGAGGTATTAATAATTGGATGGCACTAATTATCTTGGCCTAAAGATAAAAACTACTTCCTCAGTTGAAGGGCAAAAGAATACCCCAACAGGAATAACCTTCATAAATGGACAATTTAGAGGCAACCCAACAGACATTACTGAATTTTTATGGAAGAATCTTGCCAAGAAACATACCACCTAGGTTTCCAAATCCAAGTTGTTTGCAGTCTAGATCCAACAAATGCAATTGGCTTACTTTCACCAACAATAGTTGATACATTATGACCTAAAATACTGAACCTCTGGCCAGAAGACACCCTCCACTTTAAGATGAATTGCCTTATCTCTTGAGGTTCCATGATGAAGCAATGAACTTCAAACTGGCATATGGAGGAATGAGTTACTGAGGCAATTTCCAGATACTCTTAATTCCTTGCTTTTCCTCCAGTTGGTTTACCTGAGGACCAACCTGCAGTCAGTGCTTCAGGCCTGCTCCTTCCCCACCTCCCCTTGTACTATCACCCTTCTCCCACATAAGCAAAAAAGGGTGTATTCATCTCACCCATCCAGAATGCAGGACAGTACAAAAGCTAACAGGGCACAAAAGGCCCACTCAAAATACAAAGTGCATGTTGTTGTAACAATCCCTTTGCCTGTCAGGGATTTTCAATAAAATTGGAGGGCTAAGCATTGTCAGTTAATAAAAATTGGAATAGAATTGGTAAATCCAGACAATTCAACCACAGAAACTTGGAAGAAAACTGCTCTCATTGAGATGTGCTTCCAGTCACCAAAATGTGTAGCTTATTTGCTTCACATCCAGAGTTTTGCAGCACAAGAATGAAGCATACAATAGCATACAAAGAGGATTCCAACTATTAGGCATTTTACAAAATGGACAGTTATCCCCCATAGGTTCCATTGGGGAATTTCACTGGAAATTCTATCCTTTGCAATTATTTCAACATGATGAAAATAATTTATATCTACTTTAAAATGTGAGGAAGTATATAAAAATGCTTAGGGGGCAAGAAAATAAGTCTAATGACATATATAATATAGTATGCTATGCCTAGAGAACCGGGTTGAAATTCCTCATACAGTGACTTTAGTAGTAAACATTATTTGAGACAAATTATTTCACTCCTGGTGAACCTCATGTTCACTATGGATGTAATTGTTACTGATCTCATTCTATTTGCCCTGAATTCAGGTCTCTACTTATGTCCCATGATAACCAATAACAGCCTTTGCTTTTTAACAAAAGGAATCCCATGAAGTCCCAAGTGATTAAAGTGCAAATTAGACCATCATAGCATCTGATGTGAGTTCAACCAGTCAGATTCAACCCTTAATAAGTATCTAGAACCATCAAGCATAAATTTCCCAAGGAGAATTTTATTGATGGCACTAGTTAATTTCCCTTCCAAAAAAATAAACAATGGAAACTAAACGAAGTAAACAATCTCAAATGTTTATTGCTTTCATAACAAAACAAAATATGAAGCTCAGAACTGGATCACTTGGCCCTGTAACAGAACAGGAAGAAAAATGGTGAGTTTTTGTATTTTGCATAGAACCTTTACTCCATCAAGAACAGCGTCTATTCCTAAAGGGATCACCATCCTTTATTAAGGCCAGTCTTCTCATTCTCCCCTTCCTACTCATGTCAAAACCAACACCAAAATACTTTGAGCTATGGATCTAGTTGAGTTATTTTCAGAGGATTGCCCCTGATCTTGACGCCACAAAAATGAGTAGGCAGAAATGTTCACCTCTCTCAACATAATAAAGCCATAGAGAAAATATTGCACCTTCCACCCCATAATTATCTACCTTTCTCTTCTTATCTCCTCCCAGCTCAAAATGCTTGCATCTCTTAATAGCCAGCATTCTCTTAGATCTGCAGTTCGGCTCAACACATTCAAGCCTCAGCACAATCTTCTTTGTAGTTTTAGCCTGGAAAATAAAATTAAGTCAAAGCCTTCATAAATCACTACAGAAAATCTTTCTTCAAAAATATGACTGTTGGGTCAAGTACTACTTAAGGCAAAGCTCTGCAAAGTTTAAGAGTTGTGACAATCTGTTTTCAGCTATAGGGAGAAAACAGAAATGTGAAAATCAGTGTATTTAAGAGAAAATGGTGGCAGATTATCTAATTGAAATCAAGTTCTCCATTCATATCAAACATCCTAGAGGGCTTCTTATCAAATAGGCATTCATCACACCACCCTGGCCTTTCAGCTCTACGTAGTTAAGTATTCCACACACCCAAAAATGGGTCAACTGAGTCCATGCAACTATGAAATAAACACAACTTTCACAACCCATTTAAATAAGAGTTAATAAATACTACTTAATATCTATTCTCCAGAGACTACCCACAATTACATCTAGGTTTTATGTGCATTCAACTGTATTATTTAACTCCCCACAAATACTCAACTTCTAAAGCCTGCTCCTGTAGTTAGAATTCTATTCTTTAAAGTTCTCAAAAGAGCAGAAACCTAAGTACAATGTCCCTATCTCCTAAACAAGTTACCCAAATCTGAAAAGGCATATCACCACCTAGTGATCAAACCATTTATTGCACCTAAATGACCACTAAAATCACTCCTGAATACTTTCTGTAACCAGGCTGAATGAGGACCTAAGTGCCAAAAGAAATGCTATGTTCGTGGGAAGGCTATGCTCCAAGCACTGTATACTTTAGGGGGTAGACAAATCACCTGAGGTGGAACAGAAACTCAGAAATTCAGCCTGAGACCAACAGGGAATTCAGGAAGCCAGTGGAAGACCTAAATAGCTATTTTAAAGAGCTTTAAGACTTCATGAGTTAGGTAGCAGACTGACTGTAGACTTCTGAACTGAGAAGCAAAATAAGAGAACAATTCTTACTGCAAGCATGAGCTAAGGATTCGTTAGGACATGGCAACGGATAAGGAAGAGGGTGAAGAAAAGGATTTATGGGTGTCCTCAAACTTCAGTCCTGAGGAAGGCAGGGCACATTCCTTGATGTTTGCCTCTTCAAAAAGAGGACAAAAAAATATAAAACAATGAGGCAGTGCAGTATTGTAGACTGGAGTGAGACCTGGATTGCACTTCCAGCTCCACTGCCTACTAGATGTATGTCTCTGCAGGTAACTAAGATAACTTCACTGAAACTATGAAAACACATACCTATGTTGTAGAGATGTGTGGGCTAAAAACAAATGGGAAGTCTCTGCCACAGTAAGTGGGAAGCATATCAAACAGTGACCACTACAAACCTTTTTCCGGAAAATCGGCTTAGTCTGCCCACCATAGCCACTCTGCTTCCTGTCATAACGCCGCTTTCCTAGGAGAATGAAAATTATTTGTCAGGGTTTATCAAACATAACAAATCACAACCGACAAGTGGAAGTCTTCTCAGCGGTTTTATCTTGGGCTTTCCAGCAGAAATATCAATGCCCAAGTGGGGAAGGGAGGGAGGACTGGGCTCGTGTATTATATAACACAAATGCCGCATTAAAACCAAATCACGTATGCCCATCTTACCCTGGGCATACAGAGAATCCTTGCCCTTCTTGTACTGTGTCACTTTGTGGGGTTGGTGCTTGCCGCACTTCTTACAGAAAGTCCGGCGGGTTTTAGGAACGTTCACCTAGTAAATAAACCGTTCAGAACGCGCAGTATTATCAGACCAGCCGCACAAAACGCCCGACCCGACCCAGCTAAAGCTAAGGCATCCCACGAGGACTAAACTCTCAAACTCGCTAACACACAACGCTGACTGGAAGGTGGTCCGGCCCCATGTGCTTCAAATACAGCGGCCTCCGCCGAGCCCAAACTAAAACGAGAACATATTCACTTTACCGCTGGCTAAGTCTACCTCTTTGACCCCATCACTTCAGTTCCTGGCCCCGAAGCCCGGCCCCTTTGGGCTCGACCGCGGCAACACTGAGTTTCTTTGGTACAACGAGTCCACGTAGGAGCCTGGACGCATCCCGGGAAGGAACCATCAACCGGGAAGTAAAGATTAAACTGGATGTTGCCTGGCCGCCACCCCAAGCTCCTACCATGTTTGCGAGCGCGCTATCGGCACGGAAAGAGAGAGGCCTGGCCGGAAACGGAAGTATATAGGAGGTTTCTGGTCGCGCTTCCTCATGGGAGTCGGTGGGAACGACCATAGAGTTTAAGGCTCTGTGCGCCGCGCCCTCTGGCGGCTGAGAGGACTCGATTCAGGATCGCGGGCGCAGGCTTAAGGAAGGGCTCCGGCTGAGGCTGATCCACTCTCTTCAACTTCCACCCGCCTCCCTCCAGCTTTGCAACTTTTCCTCACTTCATCACTTTTGGTGGATACTGCTGCGTAGCACCGTTAAGTGAAGGAAGCAGTGCTCTTCCCAGACCATCTGGCCTCCGTGTGCCTCCCGAGGGAAGCCAGGACTAGGGTCGGTCAAGTGGAGGAGCCCTCCACCTCCATATCCCATTCCCGTTCTACTTCAAGGACACTGGGAACAACATCTTTCATAGTGAACTGCTGGTTCACTGAAGGCTTGGAGGGAGCCAGTGCTCTAGTTTATCTATCACATGGCTAGTTGTTGCATTCCACAGATGTTTATTGAATGCCTATTCTGTGTTGGCCACTGTTCTAGGGGAGGGACACAGTAATCAAATAATCAATGTCATAAATGTATAATTACAGACTAAATACTTTGTCAGAAAGGAACAGTGTTCAGCATTAAACAGCCCCCTTTTGTCGAGGGAGCAAGTTGGCTGACCTAGGTTCTGAAAAGTGAGGATGAAATTGTTCAGCTCCAACAATAGCAATAACCAGGCCAAAAGATAGGAAGTATCCAGCATTTCTTCACTTCCCTGCATACCTGGCAGAAGGCATGTGCTAGGTTTCAAGAGAGTCCAGCAGAGAAAGACTGCAGGGTACTGAGCATTTTAAATGAATTGTCCCATAAAATTCTCACAGTAATTCTAAGAGGTAGGTGATACTATTATTCCCATTTTACAGATGAGGAAATTGAGGCCATAGGGTGTTAAACGATTTGCCCAATGCTGCTAGTATTTAGTGGAGTCAGGATACAAACACGGGTGATCTGACTCCAGAGCTTGGGTTCCTTTACCATTATATGACATGATTGTGTGGCCTGGTAATTATAATAGCTAACAATTATTGAACAATTATTATATGCCACGTATTTTCCTAACTACCTTACATACTACCTCTTTTAATCCTAACAACCCAAGTGGTATGTACATTTATTAGTGTTTAACAGGCGAGAAAACTGAGGCATGAGAGGCCTTAAATTCACTTACCCAAAGTCACACCAGTGGTTATTTTGTGGAGCTGGAATTTGATCCCAGGTAGTTTAACACCACAGCCTTGCACTTAGCCACAAATCACACAAGGGAAGCAGGAGCATCTGCAGGGTTGAGGATGATAAGGAGTCAGAATTGGGCAAGGACTCAGGAGGAGGTGTCAGTGGATTAGGGCTAAGGAACCATGACAACTTGGGGTCTCCTGCTTGCATAACCCTCCAGAAACACCCATAGGTTCAGAACTGACTCTCTGATCAGCTCTATTTTGTTGGACGGTCTCTGGGAATGAGATAATAAAAACATTACCACTGCCTGCTACATTTCCTAAAAGTTTCTTTGCCAAACAGCCAGGCTGTAGGCTCAGACCATTTCCTTCTTCTCTCCAGGCTGTTACACCGTCTTACTGGGCTTTGAGGAGTTTCTAGAGGTTTTTGATGTTAGTAACATGGAAATATGAAGACAGTGAACATGGCCCCTCTTAGTCTAATCAACCTTAGTTCTTTCTATCACACCTTTATGTGGCATGGCTTTGGTTTAGATTCCTTCACCAATCCTGGTCTCTGGTTTGGACATGCTCCTGCTTATTGATTTCCCCTAAGATGAGGAACTCAGAATTGAACACAGGACTCTACATGTGGCCTGGCCTTGCAGAGTAAGTGGTTGTTCACTTTCCTATGTCTAGATATTGGCACTATTTGGGTGCAGTCCTTCCATCACCTGGACAAGTCTGTGAGGAGAGTGCACATGGGCAGAGGGTGAAGACTCGCCTAGTTTTACTTTCCCCTCTCCCTTGTCCTGCTCTCCCTTGCCTAGATCCCCCATCAACGCCAAGTCTCCACCCCCAGAAGGACCTTGAGAAGGAACAGGGCATGTGACAACAAGTAGCATCTGACTGATGAAAAGGGGAGGGAAGGCAAATGTCTGTGACCAACTCTCAGGCAGGTCACTGGAGCAGCTATTCAGAGGTGACTAGTGAAAGGATATAAATTGTCAATAAAATAGGGAGATCATACAACACTTGCTGCCCCTTTATCTTGTGTGGACGTGAGGATTAACTAGTCTACTCTCCTACAAAATACTTTAAAAAATATATCCTGTTCCCTTAAAAATTCTGACGGACTTCTTCTAGTGGGATTTATGATCTGTTCCTACATACAGCGCCTGGGGCAAGTAAATATGGCAGTGGCTGATGTGTCAAGATGGGCAAGCAGATCAGTCACCAGGGGCTCTGTGGCCATCCTGGTCTACATCCAGTACTGTCTGCATTTCCTAGGAGAGTCCTCTGGGAGAAGATCGCTGCTAGAACATAGGCTAGGAGGTGGCTGATGAAACATTTAGGTTTCAAGTAACACACCTAGTCTAGTTTATTATTTTACAAGATTAAAGAGAAAGTTGTAAATTAAGAGTGAATCCTTGAGGCCGAATCTAAAATGGAGAAAATCAACATCCACAGAAAACGGGAAGGATACAAGTCAGTATGTGGGCTTACATTCGGACATTTTTATCTGTAGAAAAAATGCTTTCTTAGAAAATGACTCAGCAGGGGGAAGTCTTGTCTCTACCTCTGTCAGGATTTGTACTTTGGGGTCCCTTCGTGAACACTCTCCATCCTTCACTAGCAAGTTCAACCGTGTGGCCTTGAGTCTCTGCCTTAGAGGATATGAGAAGCTAAAGACGCCCTTCCTCGCCAGTCCCTTTGTTTTGTCTCCACATGTTTGCATTTCTCCTCTTTTCTGTAAGTCTCCACTGTCCTTTAGGAATGCTAGCCCTTTACCTCGGGGAGGTCGGCCTGAGGACGTGTCTGCTCAACCCAGCCCAGTCTAGAGTCTCAGTGGCCCCAGTAATGTTGAGGAGGGTTCTTTCAGAGCAGACTCAAGAAGTCCCAAGCAAATGAAGGGCGGGGACAGCTGGGGCGGGGAGTGGAATAGGGACAGCAGCAGGGAACCAGATACCATGCTGCTGAGAAGAAGAAAAAAAAGACATTGGTTTAAGTCAGGAAACAAAAAAAGGGAACTGAGTGGCTGTGAAAGGGTGGGGTTTGCTCAGACTGTCCTTCCTCTCTGGACTGTAAGAATATGTCTCCAGGGCCAGTGTCTTCTGAGATCGAGTCCCACCTTCAAAGTCCTGGCATCTCAATGCATCCGGGAAGCTACCTGCATTAAAGTCAGGACTGAGGTGGGTCTGGGGCATGGCAAGGGCTGGGCAGCAGCAGCAAGTACCTTTCGTGGGACCTTGGGACCCTTGAAGGCCAGATAGAAAGCGTGGCTGGTGCCATGTAGTCTGCTGGAGGAGGAGGCTGACAGAGGGTGGGAGTGTCATCAGCACAAGGCCCTGACAGTCTCTTCAGATGATCAGAAGGGGCTGGAAGGGTCCTCTCTGAGGAGGTTGTGGGGGGAACTAGAAGAGAAAAAAGCGCTATGAGGTGACCATCTGAACAGGTAGCAGATGTTGGAAAGAGGCACCTCTGCACAATTTGGCAGAAAAGTAAGATTTATTGCCGGTGGCAAAATAAGCCAGGATAAAAATAAGCCCTCTGGTCAAATATTGCCGGAAGACCCAAAATGGATATGTGTGTCAATGAGACCCTTAGAAGAAGGAATTTTTAAGAGGCAGATTGTCTGAGAAAATGGTCAAAGCTCACGTGCCACAATAGGCTTTTGAGCTCTGTAAGCTAAGGAAAGGCGAAACCAGGGTGTAAAGCCTCAGGCTACATCGAGCCAACATTGCTGGGATCAGAGCTGGCTTGTTGGAAGGACTGTGTACGCCAACCTCGTGGTAACAGTGGATAAGAGGCTGGGCCAGAAAAAAGCAGCCTCAGCCTCAGCCCAGACAGTGTGGCCAACCCCTGAGGTCGCGGGGAAGCTTTTTCCTATTACCATTGCCTGCCATGTGCACGGCTCTCTTTTCTCTAGGCTTCATCATTTTCTTCTCTCCTTTGCTCTCCTCTCCTCCTCTCTATCCTCCTCCTTCCTCTACCTGTATCCCCTCTTCTTTATCCCCTCCTTTATTTTGTTCATTACCATCCCTGAAACAGAGTCAGTGCTTAATAAATAATTGTGGAATTGCATTGAATTATTCTTGCCCCTTTCTTCCCCTCCTGTTTTCCCTTTTCCCTTTCCCCCTACTTGCCTAGTGCCTTCCTCATAGTATTGTTGTGAGCAGTAAGTGTGTTAATCTATGTAAAGTAGTTAAAATAGGGCCCAGCAATAGTCAGTGCTCCTATCTCACTGTTTGCTATTATTATTATTCTGCCTGAGACCTGCCAAGGTCCCCAGAGGACCTGCCTAGAATAAATAGTGTGGCATTTAAAATAAAAGGGATTGCTGGGCCTGACCAAGACATCCTTGGGTGAGCTGCTGGACCTCCAAATGGAATCCTTGTCCAGTTTCCTGGCCACTCAGCTCTCCAAGCTCAAAGTCTCTATCTCATGCTGTTTGTTTCCAGAGGCAGGGCAGCAGCAAAGCCCAGAGGCAGGGGTCTATACAGCTCAGGGGTTATCTTCTGTGCTGTTAGTTGTGTGCTGGTTCTGCTCCTTCCCCCATTTTGCATGCCAAGCCCCTGACCAAGGGTGCTACAGCTGCTTGGAGCCTCAGATATTTGATAAAACAATGTCACCTACCAAATAAGCCACAAAATGCAAATAGCCTAAACAATCTAATGCATTCTACTGAAACAGGATCCCTTAGTGTTAGCCCTGTCTGGTCTATTCTGACCCCTTTTATATTCAGAATATTTAAACTATCTGCTTGCATTAAAGTCCAAATTCCTGTGGCTTATGGCTAGTGATGTATTTGTTTAGAATCTTTCGTAAACGCCTCATGTTGAGAACTAGTGCAACTTTCCATCCACTTCTAGGGTCTTGGTGCAATGTAAAATTATCATCAGTATGATTTACTATTTCCATTCGAGCAAATTTCCTATAGAGAGTTTCCTTTCGGTGGACTAGACCCATACCAGGAAGTGACTTAGGTATAAGGGGAAGATATGGCTTTTGAAAACCAGTTTGGGTGTTCTCCGAAGAGTCATCAGATGCCTGCTGCTTTTTGCCCATGGATGCCATGCCGATATCCGATTTCTATCTCCTGCGAATAAGGGAGAGCTAGAATTTTCAGTGAGGCAGTGCTCAGTAAGAAGCTAGAGACAGACCTTGACCTAATTCACTCTAAAGCTGCTGGGTTATGCAAATGAAGCCATCAGGGGAGGGGGATAGAGAACTCCTCTGAGGACCCTGAAACAAATGGGCCACGTGTCACTTTCAGTTTCTCTGGAGATTCCTGTGCACTGACTGAGGGTGTTGGGAGAGCATTCGAAACACAAAAGCCTTGATCCCAGGCTTTCCACCTCCCTCTCGGAGAGCCATCGCCACATGCCTTAGGGTTAGCATCAGTTAGCTGAACTTCAAGGAGAAGCTCTACTCACTGCCTTGACTCCCAGAAATGAAAATGAACTATAGTCTATTAACTCATCCTTACATATCTGTCTGTAATAGAAACAGTAAAAAAAAAAAAACTGATTAGAAGTGGAGCAGAAAAGAGACAAAAGTGTGGGAAAAGCAGGCTCTCCAAAACTGCTATTTGGAGTGGAAATTGGTTACACTGTTTCGGGAAACTATTTTGTCAATATATTTCAAAATTCAAAATGTACAAACTTTTTGACTTGGTAAATGATGCTTATATAGAGATCCTAATATCATGGGAAAATAATCAGGAGTAACATTAAACAAGAACTTTAGATATTTTGAGGACAATATGTGTTGGATGGATGGATGGATGGATAGATGGATACTTAGACAGATAATGTTAAGAAAAATAAGCAAACTACAAATAGTATGTGCAATATGATCTCAAATATAGTCAGAAAAATGCAGAGAAAATGAATGGAAGGAAATATGCCTAATATTAATGTCTCTGGATAATGAGCTTATAATTGATGTTTTCTTTTTAATATTCCTGTACTTAAAACATTTTCTATAATGAACATGTGTTATTGTGATATTGACGGAAAAAAATAAAAAGTTTAAGCCAGGGAAAACAAAAACTAAATTGAAAAAGAAGGCCAAAGGGTCACACAAGTCCAGAGTGAAAGACAGACAACCCAGCAGTCACCCTCAGAGCAGAGGAACAATGCTGAAAGTATTATCACCAACCTGATGCTCAGTGTAAACTTGCAGATTCGCTATCTGGCACTCCTTTCATCATTACTTGGCCAGAATCTATTGTCTCTAGTGCAGGGCAGAAGAGATGACAGACCCAGAAGTTTCCAAAACCACAGAAGAAAATTGTAAAATGTTAACAACATGAAATGCTGAAGAAGACCAGAGCACCAAGACCTCTTAGAAATTATTACAGTAGATGAGAATTTCCCTGGTTAGCCAGCAGCCAGAAAACTGATTTTGCTGGAAGTCTTCACCACAAATTTGGGCACGTGTAGCATTGACCCTGAAACTTATCATGAAATAATTAGCTTTCATTAGGGCCTGAACAGAGCTTTTAGGAACTTAACAAGAGTAATTATGGCTCTTTGTTGCTATGGGTATGATATTTTAATGACGACTTCTCTTCTGGTTCCAAGACTGGGGAATTCTCAATCAAAATCTCAATCAAAACCTGAAAGATGCTTCTTGGGCTTGAGAAGAGATTTTTAGTAGGCCTATCAGTTATACTCTACTCTAATGAGAGATCATTGATAAGTCTACCAGATTTCATAGTAAAGCCTCAGGAAGATGGGACTAAAAAAGGAACAAGGGATTACACGAAGTGCATAGTCCAACACATAAGCCGGACCTGGGTTTGCCACGTTGTCTAAGTAACTGAGAATTCATTCTGAGAGTGGAAAACTATGACCACATGTACAAGATTGTTCATGGTAGCATTATTTATAATTGAAAACAAACAACCTAAATATCCATCAGTAGGAGAATGGATAAATAAATTGTGATATATTCATCATATAGAATACTGATACATATCAAAATGAATTAAAATGTATGAACTAGAGCTGCCAAGATAAATAAATCATAAGAAATGAGAAAAATTGAGAAAAAAAGTAAGATGCTGAAGATTATGTAACACATATTAAAATGTGAAACATGTAAACCAATACTAAATGTCTTTTTTGGATACTTACATATGTAGTAATTATATAAAAACATGCCTAGGAATGATAAATGCCAAATTCCAGATATTGGTAACCTCTGTGGAGGGAGGGAACTAAGATTGTGGAAGAGTACACAAAGGTGTTTTGACTGTATGGATAGTATTTCATTTCTAACAAAACACCAGAAACAAAATGGCACAATGTTAGGATTCTATAGAGCTAAGTGGTGAGCACATGAGTGTAATGTTATTCTCTTTACTTTCTGCCTATTTGCAATATTTCACAATATAAAAGACAGTACATTCAAGCAAACTTTTATATTCACAGTAAGCAATAACAACCCTAGAATAAAGGGTTGGTGTTCCACCTAAACACTTTGCTTTCATCCCATTAACAACGAAAAATCCTGAAGGAAAAAGCAGCTGGCAGCTCTAGAAGTCGACCAGTTAAACAAGATCTCCTTATAGAGGATTTAAAGGAAAATGTAATAAAACATTGGCAGAACTGAGAAGAATCCTCATGTGGGAAAAAGTACTGTTGTCAGTTAAGAGAGACATATCATCCTTTCTAGCCAGAGGAATATTGCAGAGGAAAGTGCCCCTGGATCCTGAATTCTCTCTCACTTATCCCCTGTACTTAACCACCATTTCCTCCTTTGCCAAATGTTCTTAGAAGATGGAGAGGGGTCTCTCCCCAGTGCTCTTTGCTGATAGCCATGGGGAATAACAGGGTGCTGAGGTGGATGGCATCACACTTCGTTGAAGGCAAAAAAAAAAAAAAGTCCCTCTGGGAGGCAATGAGGTACAACAGAAACAACGAGGGTGTGGGGTCACAAATGGATAAGGTTGGGCCAGTCACATAGCCTCCATGAGTCTCATTTTCCTCATCTGTTTGCCGTGAGGAATAAATGAAAGAATGTGTGTAAAATGTCTGATGGATGGACTGCACTGGGAGAAGCATGAGTTCCCTTCCATTCCCCTGGGGAGAAAAGGGAAAGGCTAGAATCTTGCTGGACAATTATGTAATGCTTTAAAGGAGAAATAAACACAAAACGCAGCTTATTGGATATTTTGGCTTAATAGTTATTTGAACCATGACTGACTATTTCTAACTAGCTTCTCCTGGACTCTTCCCAGTCATAGACAGGCTGTGTCATTTTCTGATTTTTCTCTGGTGTTGTCCCTAATAGTGTTTTGTTTTGTTTTATTAATAATAGCCAATTTTTAAAAAAATAAATTTATTTATTTATTTATTTATGGCTGCGTTGGGTCTTTGTTGCTGCACGCGGGCTTTCTTTAGTTGCGGCGAGTGGGGGCTACTCTTTGTTGTGGTGCGTGGGCTTCTTATTGTGGTGGCTTCCCTTGTTGTGGAGCACGGGCTCTAGGCGCACGGGCTTCAGTAGTTGTGGCACACGGGCTCAGTAGTTGTGACTCGCAGGCTCTGTAGTTGTGGCGCACAGGCTTAGTTGCTCCACGGCATGTGGGATCTTCCCAGACCAGGGCTCGAACTTGTGTCCCCTGCATTGGCAGGCAGATTCTTAACCACTGCACCACCAGGGAAGTCCCCCTAATAGTGTTTTATCTTAGCATGAGCAAAGATAGGAGCCAAAGGTGGTTTAGTTTACCGATTCTGCAAGTGCTATTTACATTAACTCCTTGGCATAGTGCAGTTTGTAAAGTGGCTGAACTCTTACTACTAAGCATTCTTTTTTGGAATTCTACTGCTCCACAAAGAGCTGTGAGGCTGCAAAAGGTGGCCGTGTGAAAATCTTTGCATTTGTAGTTTAATAAAGAGAACATTATAACACTGGAACTTTATATTTTAAATGAAGAGCTCTGTGTGTGTCTCTCTAGTCTTTTTTCTCCTCCTCTTTCTTTCTCTATGTGAAGTGTGTGTGTGTGTGTGTGTGTGTGTGTGTGTGTGTGTAATATTCATGTCACTTCCGTTTCCACCCCCAACCCCACCACTTGAGTGAGGTGCAGGGTCAGCCCTCACTGTGCATCTTTTGTGGTCAAATTGACTCTGTGGGCTGCTGAAATTGTTAGAAAAAAATTAGGACCTTTCACAATAAGTACCCAAAGAAGCTGCAACTATCCTCTAAAGCAGAGTGTCCATTACACACCAACCTTCAGGAAGACATAAAAGCAGATGCCTCTCCTTTCACATTAGTGGTGGATGGACTAATGGTGACTAAGGAAGAACTACCACATTTTCAGGCTGTGTGTGCCTGGAGTGGATCACAAGGAATGGGGGAAAGCAATCAAAGAGGGAGCAACCAGGCCGTGGAAGTCCCAGCAGTCCTCCAGCTCAATGATCTAGAAGTAGAGGCCATTTCACCCCATGCTCAGAGGGGCAATGGCTAGTGAGAGGCTTATTTACTTCCTCATACTTAGACCAGCACTAAACCCTACCCCAACACAGACACTTAAAAGAGAGGAAGGCTTCCTCCTGTACAAACTGGATTTGTTCTAAAAAAGAAAAAGAACAGAGGCAGCTTCCAGAAGGACCTGTCTTATAGGAAATAAGAGCAGACACCAAGACTGAAGCAGATGCTGGATCTGAACAGGGGAGTGTATCCACCAAGAGCTTACAACAAAACTAAAGGTAAAATGATGGGTGTGCTTTACTCAGCTAAAAGAGGAACAACTGGACGTGGTTTGTTTGGATGCTTCTGATCCAATTTACTGGTCATGCTACTCAATTTCTTTAGGGTATTATTTTGTCTTCTCTAAGTTGAGTCTTTGGTTGTGAATAGGTACTTAATTGGAATTCACCATGGGAACAAATGTGATATTAGTACAGGGATCTCGATGAGTTGGCAGTTCCTGAGAATAGACTGTTATTACCTGGTTACCACTACTTCTGAGTAAATGAAAAACCTTAATGTTAAAAGAAATCTTTTTGGGGTTTGAGCTGAATCTGAATGCTAGATAGAACTCTAGTTGGTTGCAAACTCTTATCAGTTTGTCACTCCTGTGAGAGACGATTTAAACTGGGGAGTCAGGGAAGAGAGCAGCTGTGTGAAGGGTGTAGGGAAAAGTTTGCTCCTTTGCCCGATTTTCTCAAAAGATCATTTATAAAAAATTGAACAAGTCTACCACCAGAAAACAGTGGCATCCACATGATGAATAAATAACAAAGTGATCATTCTGAACATCCCTGGTGTTCCTGTAACCTATTTTTGTCTCCTCAGTACAATAATAGAACATCTTACACCACAGGAAAGAGCAAAATAATGGTGTGGATAGCCTCAGGCTTCGATAAGAAACCATCCCCTTGCTTTCTTGGTGTGAGAAGTAACCTATGCTTGACAAGTACAAAAAACTACTTACTTTATTCTGCTTCCATGGTGCCACCAAAACCATAAGGAGTTTAGTTTAAAAAAGAAAAAAAAACCTACACCCTTCAGGAAAAAACTTACCTCCAACAAAACTTGAGGGAGAAGGGGCTGGTGATTTGGTGATTTTTTTCGTATTTTTTTTTAGTGCTCTATTTCTGTGGCAGTATTTATATTTTCACTTTATCTTTCTAATGAAGGTTTGGGTTGGTAATAAAATATAGTGTATTTAAGTGAATAACTGTGTGTTTTGTGTGAATAAAAAAACCAACGGTGACTTTTTGTAACTTTCTTTGCCTTTCTGTATTTCAGTTACCTAAACTGAATCTTTCTGAAGTACTGTAAGTTTGGAGAGGCTAAACAAGTTACTTTTCATAAATGATCAGAGAGAGCATCTATAAGATTAAGACAGTTGCATCACTTTTGCATGATGCTGTCTGAAAGAACTAATCTAAGCAAAAAGGAAGGGAAAATCAAAAACAAAACAAAACAATTACCTCTCAAAAATTGTTTTTCAATTTTAGAACAAAGCTTCTATCCTTTGTAGCTCAGCCAGAGGGTGATGGGCAAAATTAGTTGGGTGGCAGTTAGTAAATGTCCATAACTGCAGGTGCAGCCTCTGTATCCTTATTAGACCCCTTGGTTACAGACCCCAGTGGGACAATGTATGAAAAATTACACTCACTGTCTAGGAAACTGGGAACTGAAAGTCCAATATCTGCCTCAGTGGAGTTCTGGCACCTGCATTATCCCTTCTGGGGATATAAGGGTCAACAGCTGCGCAGAGACTTTTACTGTTCACAGATTCTGCACGTATCATAAAAGGGTGGTTAGTGTAGAGCTGCCTCTAGACATTACCAAGCACATGGGTACATATCACTTGATATCCAGAGCATTCCATTGCCTTATACAAGAACCCAGTTTATATGAACTCATGATGTAGAATCAATCACCCCACTTCGATGTGCATCGATTATACCTGAAAACTGGCAGAAATGGGTGCTATGGAAGGAGGACGTCAAAGTAAGAAGGTTCTTTGTTAGCTTTGAACATTTCTGTTCCATTTGAAACTAGGTGGCTAGGCTGAGGGGGAACCAGGAGGGATGAGGTTCAATGTGCTGGGTCCTCAAGAACTTTCATTATCAACAGCACCCAGTGAGCTCCAGAAAGAAGAAGCTATGGCTGCAGTGATATTGGAGAGCATCTTTCTGAAGCGATCCCAGCAGAAAAAGAAAACATCACCTTTAAACTTCAAGAAGCGCCTCTTTCTCCTGACCGTGCAAAAACTTTCCTACTATGAGTATGACTTTGAACGTGGGGTGAGTTTCTGTGCTGTGAAACCTGAGTTTTAAGGACTTGGCCTTAGATCTGCCTTGGGGGGAGGTAGATCCTTTTTGGTTTGAGGGGGTAGGTGGAAGGGACCCAAGTACACTTCAAACTCAGCAAAATGTTTCCTAGCCCAGAACTAGCTACAGACATACTGGAGCAAAAATTCAAAGGTGCTAAGAAGCTATGGGGAAAATCTCACCATGGATTCTTGCAGTTGGTGAGCACTCATTAAATGATTGTTGAGAATGAAATCCAAGACTTGGAAATTGCTTCCTTATTTTTTATGTTAAAGGAACACAAAGCCATCCACTCTTCTATAGTGTTTGCCCTCCATCTGGTAGTCAAAAAAGGTTAGGTTAATAGATCTGGAAGTTGTTTGGGTTTTGTTTGTTTGTTCGTTTTCTCAAAATGACAGGTCCTGATATAGAGTGTGGGTGTCACCTCTCTGTGTTGAATGATGAGATAGCGAAATCTAATCATCTGGTTGCTTAATCGCTCTTAATCTTTCTCCATTTTCTTCCTCATTCTCTTTCTCAGAGAAGAGGCAGTAAGAAGGGTTCAATAGATGTTGAGAAGATCACCTGTGTTGAAACAGTGGTTCCTGAGAAAAATCCTCCCCCCGAAAGACAGATTCCGGTGAGAAGAGGCCATTGTTAGAACTGGGCACAGGGCGGGGGGGCAGGAGGGTTGCAGTTAAGAAACTTGGAACACTTCAATTCTCTGTAAATAAACCTGTGATGCTGTGCAGTGTGGGACACATAAAGCTCCCATATATGTTCTTCACTCTGCCACATATTGGTTATGCTGAGTCTCAGCGTCTTTTCCCCAGATACAGAACAACTCACTTAATCTGGAAAACTTGTAACGCCAATCTTAAGATGATATCACATCAAGTTTTCAAACTGATCAGAGATGATTCGTTTTACTCCCTCAGTCACCAGGATCAGATTTACAAGCTTGAGTTAGTCTGAAAGCCAGAACTCTAGGGCTCTGAGTCATGAGATTCTTTAGTAGCTCACTGTTTCTTCTCTCATTTCCCAGAGCCTCTCGAGGACATAACGTCTACTGATTTCCTAGTTGATTTTTTTAAATATCATTTTTTTCCTGATGTCAAGAGTAATGCGTATTTATTATAGAAACTTTGCAAAATACAAAAAAGCACAAAAAAGAAGATAAAATCATGCATAATCTCATTATTCAGCTAAAACAACTATTAACATGTTCGTGTATGGACTTAACAGATGTTTTTCTCCATTAACAACACATACACTCACACTAATATATATGTTATATATTTAAAACATAGAATCATATTATACTACACATCTTACTTTGTAACCTACATTTTCAATTTAACAATATAAACTTTTCCCCATAACAATAGATACTCTTTAATAAAATGATTTTAATGACTGTATAGTATACCCTATCATGGATATATTGTAATTTGTTTAACCAATCTCCTATTACTAGACATTTGTTTCCAATTTATTTGATATCATAAATCATGTTGAAAGGAACATTCTTGCTTACATCTTTACGTACTTTTGTTATTCTTTTCTTTATAATAACTTCCTAGGAGTAATATTTTGTTCTTTTCTTTATGAAATCTGTATGCTTTGATTATTTTTATAGTTTTATTCTATTTAATTTTGTAGAAGTAGAATTTGAATATCATATACACCTACAAGCTCTGTATGACAGTATCTATTCCTCTACATTCTTTCCAACGCCAGATATTTTAAATATTTGTTAATTTGAAAGCCAAGAAAAATGATACTTCATTGCTGACTTATTTTGCAATTTTTTTGTTACTCATAAGGTTGGACAATTATATGGCTACAGCTCATTTATATTTTTCCATTTGTGAATTCCTGTTAATTTTTTGGCCGGTTTTTCTATTGAAATGTTTACCTTACTCCTAGTACTTTTTAAGAGATCTAGATATGTTAACTTCAACTATAATATATGTTGAAAATATTTTTCCAGTTTTTCATTTATCTTTGAATTTTGTTTATACTTGTCTTTTTTAACCATAGTGGGTTTTAAAGTCTATGTCATCAAATTAGCTCATCTTTCTCTTAATGGTTCTAACTTTTAGCATTATATTAGAAAGGCCTTGCCTCTCACAAAATTATGTAAATAGTTATGTTCTTTTCTGTTAGTCATAGTTTCATTTTTTTATATAAAGCTCTTGAATCCATCCAGAACTTACGTTGGTGTATGGTGTGAAATAGCTACCTTAACTACTCACCCCCCACCTCTGACAATATTAGTGGTTAAATGTTTGTCCCAGCATCATTTATTGATTAACCTCCCTTTTCTCAATAGTTTGAGATACCTGAGATTTTTTTTGGAATGAGTATGTGCTGGATCCTATGGATATGTTTCCCTACTGGGATATAGGAAGCAATCACTAAGGATTAGCATTGTCCATGCAGGAGAGCCTTCTGGAACCACTGCAAAAGACTCCCAGTACCTAGGGAAATCCAGAAAAGAGCAATGCATCAACCAATAACTATGATTTCTTCTGTCACTGCAGAGAAGGGGAGAAGAGTGCAGTGAAATGGAGCAGATTTCAATTATTGAAAGGTTCCCTTACCCCTTCCAGGTAAGGTATTTTCTCTCACTAGCTCACAAAGGGACCTGTAATATAATCGTTAGGGATGGCATGGGCTGTGAGTGTTTGCTTTTCTGTTTTTCCAATCAAACATAGTTTCTTTTAGTCTCTACACCTCAAAGAGAATCCATAATGGCACTAATCCTATTATGGTGTGTCTTGTCTATGGCAATGGCATTGAGAAAGATGCTCTGTTTGTTAAGTGAGCATTTCACTTCCTTCTGGTTCTGCCTATCTGTCTAATGGTGGTCAGTCATGTGGGTTGAAAAGACAGAAGAGGGGAGGGAAGGAGTAGTATTAGGAAGTTCGGTGTAGGGAAGGCTTATTAGACTTACATATAAACTTAAATTCTATTCTAGTCTGGAATAACTGAAGAGCCACATAGACATCTGTTTGGTAGATGCAATGTAAGCCATAAAAGAGAGCAAGAGCTTCAGATTCAATCTCTGATTTGGTTTGCTTATGTCCTGAGAACTCTGAGGCCACATGTCATGAATATAGCAGCCTCTGCAACAGTGAAAGCCAGAAAAGGAAGTGGAAAGTCTCAGGGGAGGGGGCTTTCTGTCATGGATTTATGAGCACAGCAAGACTAACAAGCAAAAAGAAAAATGTAAAAGGATCTTATTCATGTCCCTGACTGTAACAAAGTTTACAAAACCTGTGAAGGAGGGGTGTTTTAGACACAGTTTTTACTACCACTGTCTTTCAATAAGTTGATGTTTGACTGGGCTAGTGAATACTGGTAAATAGTAGATAATTCAAAATTAATTTATATTTGACTTTAGAATCCACTGTGATGTCTCTCAAGTCTGTAAGGGTTGGAACCACATCTTATATGTTTTGTACATCTCAATAACACCTAGCACGATGCCTTGTACATGTGTGGTGTTCAAAAAATACTGACTGATTTGATGACAATGCTTAATATATATTTCACTCTTTTGAAGTAGGTATGTAGTTCCAAACTTGGTTTATTTGGGCTAATATTGGCAAGGGGAGGCCACTAGGCAGTGGGGGGAAAATCATCCAAGAGTTAAAAATTTGCTCCATATTGATGAAGTGTATAATCCACATGTACTAATCAAGATTTGTTACATAAATCATTACTTCAATTATATTCTATACAAACTCAAGGTTTAATAAGATCATAAAATATCCTTCATTGGATAAACAAAAATCTTGACTCCACCAAGGGCTGAAGATTATGAACTAAGTTTACACACAAATTGAAATACAAGTCAAGAGGACACAGGAGTATTCACAAAGCAAAGAGTTTCTAAGTCCTACATCCCTGGATATGAATTGTTCAGGAATTCTTCAGATGGTTCACATAACCCCAGCTCCACTGCTCACTGAAGACCCTGCCTTGTTTTTGTTTTCCAGTATCATTATACAAATTTGTAGCTTAAGATTAGTTCCTTCAAGGTCTTTTTATTTTCTGACTCCTAACTGCTGAAGTCTGTGTCCATTGCCCCAGGTTGTATATGATGAAGGGCCTCTCTATGTCTTCTCCCCAACTGAAGAACTGAGGAAGCGTTGGATTCACCAGCTCAAAAATGGTGAGAATTATTTGGAAAATAAACTAGTTTCCAAAGAAAGAAGGAAAGGAAGGAAGGAGGAAGGAAAGAGAAAAGTTGGGAGAGAGGGAGAAAAAGAGAAAGGAGAGAGAAAGAAAAGAGAAAGAAAGAAAGAGAAAGAAAAAGGAAAGAAAGGGAAGAAAGAAGTAAAGAAAAAGGGAAAGGGAGGGAAGGAGAGAAGAAGAAAGGGAGAGAGGAAAACAGAACGGATGGAAGAAGGGAGGTGAAAGAAAGAAGAAAGAGAGGGAGAAGGGAAGGAGGGAGAGAGAGAAGGGAGGAGAGAGAGAGAATGGGGGGAGAAAGATTGCATTTTCTTCAATATTAATGATACAATTGAGTTCAATATTCCATCATATGAATAAAAGATCACATGCTAGACTAAGAGTTTCAACTCAGTTCTACCACTGTCTCTCTAATGCAATTTTGTAATTGTAGGCCCTTCCATTTCCCTATTTATAAAAGAGGTCCCATTCTTTACACCAATTACAAGGGGGGTATGGTGTGGCATTCAATGGTTATTTCAATATTTTGAATCCTAGGTATGAAATATGTAGTTCCAAAAAAATTAAATACATGATTATGAGAGTGCTTGGGGTCAGAGTAAAGAACCTGGTTCCAAGTCCTCTTCTACCACTAATAAGCTGGGTGACCTCTGGCAAGTAGGCCAACAAGCTTCTTTGAGGCTCAGGTTTTTCTTCTGAAAGAGGAATAATAATGGTGCCTACAGTACCTACCTCCAGGGTTGTCCTAAGGATCAAATGAGGTAAGGTATGTGAAAGCACATGGAAAACTGTAAAGCACTGTACATCTTTTCACTGTGGATATTTTCCAAGGAACTATTTCATGTTCCTTGCTTTGTGAGGACCTCAACTTGAATATAGTTCAGTATTTCACACAGACCATACAGTGTGCTCAGATAAACTTGACTGTAAATGCTTACAGCACAGGATGCATGCGCACATATTTGTGTGTATATATAGCCACATGTCAAGTGACTGAGAGATTAACTGGTTGAGTTGACATCAGGAAAGGCTGCCTAGAGAAACAGGAAGGATGGCAGACTGATAATGGCATGGTTGGGTTATTGCGTGACAGCCCTTTGTCTTAATAAACATTTAGACTCTGATATGCAGTGGCTGACTACACCAGCTTTGTTCACTCCCTTGAATGTAAGTCTGGCTAACATAAAAATCATCAAATCTTTCAAGCTGAAAGAGGAGAGGAGAAAGAAAGAGAAGTGTCATTTACTTAGTTCTTTCTATGTGCCAGACACCAAGCTAGACACCTTGTATTTATTATCTCATTTAATTCTTACAGCAACCTTGGGCTAAAAACAGCAACTAACACTTAATGAGCACTAACTCTGTACCAGGCTCTGTGCCAAGTGCTTCAAACGGACTAGCACATTTAATCCTCACAATAAGCTTATTAAGGATGCATTATTCCCCTATTTACAGATGAGGGAACTGAAGCTCAAAGAGGTTTAGTAAGTTGCTCAAGGGCACATAGCTAGTGAGTGGTGGAGCCTGGGTTCTTACTACACCCCTAGGTCTGTTTGACCCCAAAGCCTAAACTCATTGCATATTTTTGTGCTGCTTGGTTCTCAAGCCCAGAAACTGCACCTGTAGTTGTCTGCAAGATATTTTAGAGTAAGGCCATGTGAAGATTACAAATAGGTGATCTCTTGCACCACACAGTTCAGTTCTTGACATGTTTTGAAGTAAGAGGTTGGCTTTAGCCCTGGGGGTACAAAATGAGCAAACACTTCAGTAATGCTTATTATGATCCAGGATCTTCTCTAAATTCTTTACATATATTAGCTCATTTCTTCTTCATATCAACCATATGAGGCAGTTATTTTCACCATCCCCATTTTAGAGATGAGAAAACAGAGGTATAGAGAGGTTAAATAACTGGCCCAAAGGCACTCATTTAGTAAGTGGCAGGGTCAGGCTTTGAACTCAGGCTCTAGAGTCTGTGCTCTAAATCAAGATGCTACCTCCAAGGCCGAGAAATATACACAGAGCTCTAGAGGGCATATATATTTGTACTTCTTTGGTTCTCTCCACTGTGCCTCATAAATTGCCCTGCACACAGAAAGGGACCAACAAATAGGTGTGTTAATTGATTTTTCTGCAAGAGTAAACAACTACCACCAACTTGGGATCCACACTGATGGACAGCTAGGATTTAGTTTGGAAATAGGGGAAGGTGGGACATACTAGCTGAGGGAGAAACCAGTTGTAGGTTAGCCCAACAAATATTTATTGAGTGCCCACTCTAGTGATAAGTTATCCCACTCTGAGGTAAAATGCACCAATTGGAAATCACTAACATGGAAAGGGGACCTCATGGTATACTGGCTACCTCTGTAGTGGTATTGGCTGTGAAGAGGCATGAGGGAGCCTTCTGAGGTGCTGGATCTGAGTGGTGGTTAAATGGTTGTACACAAATGTGGTTAGCTGGATATCTTAGATTGTACATTTTATTATATGTAAGTTATACTTCAATTTAAAAAGTAGGGCCTCAGGTACCTCATATTGAGCTGCCATCTTTTTTCAGTGGTACTTTCCATGCAAAGTTTATATTCCTGAGGACTTAGCCCTGGGCTCTCTCCTTCCACTTCCTTGAACATGGCAGTGGGCACTTTAATGTTACAGCAGCACAGATATTTGTCTACATTCACTCTAGACTCTTCATTTGGTCAAGCTCAACAGAGCCTATCCTAACTGCAGCTTCAAAAATAAGCAAATGACCTGACCTCACCCAAATGAATGAAAGAGTGGCATTGGTGAAACTCCAATGACATATGTGAAGAGTAATCATTCATTCATTCCCCAAACAGAATTTTAGCCATTATCCTGAATAAAATGAATATGAGAAATCAACCCATCAAGTACTTGGAATGTGCATCAAACATTAGTGCTTCCCAGATAGGGCTGGCCCCATGCATTGGTGAAGTAAGCAGTTTTCTCCTAGTCCTCCCACTAGGACGCTGTCATAGTCAGCTTGGGCTACCATAACAAAACATCATAGACTAGGTGACTTAAACAACAAACATTTATTTCTCACAGTTCTGGAAGCTGGGGAGTCCAAGATCAAGGTGTTGGCCAATTTAGTTCCTGGTGAGAACACTCTACCTGGCTTGCAGACCGGTCACTTTCTCACTGTGTTCTCACATGGCAGAGAGAAAGAATTTCTCTCTAGTCTCTTCTTCTAAGGGCACTAATCCCATCATGAGGGCTCCACTCTCATGACCTAATTACCTCCCTAAGGCCCCACTTCCTAATATCATCTCACTGCGGGGGCTTCATTATATGAATTTTGGGGGACACAAACATTCAGTTTGTAACAGACACTCTGATTTTGCAATTCTCTCCTAAGTAGCTGGAAATACCAGCGCTGTGTTAACCAACAAAAGAAGGGGTGCCATCTTCGAGGGACCTCTTAATTATTTGGGAATGTAGGGTGGGTTCATAATGAGTGTGCTGGAGGTAGGGGGGCAGGAAGCCCTATAGCCTCTCATTAGCATAGCTTAATTTATCAGAGCAGCTAGTTGTTGATTAAGAATTTTTTAAATGTCTACTGGTGCCCAAGCCTGCACCCAAGAATCTTCAAATCCCTGGGTGATGGTAGTGGCATGGGGGGGGGAAGGGCAGAGGGTGGGAGCAATGAGTTCTGGCTGGAGGAGTACCTGGCACATTGTTCAGAATTGCCAGTGCCTGGTAATAATAAAAGTCAGACAGACTTTTGCTTGGTTTTTATTATTTTAAAGTCCTCTACAGACGACGTAGCCACCTATAGCCTGCACCCCATCTGAACAGCTCCCACCGCCCTGCATTTGGTGCAATGGTGAAGGGGTATGCTGAAAAAGTGAGGGGTGAGGGTGAGCAGGATAGACTGGTTAGAAGCCTTCAAATCCATGTTTAGAAAAGCATCAAGATAGCACTTTAAAAAAAGATGGCACTTTTTGTTCATTTGCCTATAAAATGCATCTGGCCACCAGTAGCTTCTAGGCCTCCCCCAAGGTCTTAAGTGAGTGGAGTGTGACTAGCAAGCTCTTAAGGACTTAAGTTGGTCTCTACAGAGGAAGGTTTTATTTTGTTTTTGTTCTTATCTTTTAAAAAAAGTTATGCAGAGCTTCTTTTTAGCATCAAATGCTGAAATGTGTATGTCCTCAAATATGCATATTCTTAGACCAGCCTAGGTCTTTGCCCCAGTGCTAGCTATTGTCAATTATTTCATTTGTCTTTGCTTTTCTGTTAACTGGCAACATGATCCCAGGATGACTTGTCTAACTGACTTCCGGTTAAGATTCTTGCAATGCCACAGTATTAAAAACTGTAAAACTAATTCCTCTTATCTGCAAATCTCTCATCCTGAGAGATCTTTTGGGCCTCACAACCCTGTGAGGGAAATGGAACTGCTGTGTTTGTCTCCCACAATGAGCTCAACCTACCTCAGTGGCCCTAGGAAGACTGAACTGTTTATTCTAGAGGCAGAATCACCTTCATTTGATCCTGAGCTCTGCTCTGTTAACTGTTCTGTGAACACAGAAAGCGTGAGGCAGAAGTTCTCACAAAGACAAATATCTCTAAAAGATCACTCCAGGAGCTGGGACATTGGTATATTGAGAGCCAGAGTGAAAGTCTGGCTTGTCACGTTGTTTCCCTTATCTGGAAAAGACCACCATAGTCAACACCTGCCTTACAGGAAGATTGTAATGGCTACTGGAAAAACATAGATAACATATTTTTGTTCTGGGGCTCTGGAGAATCAGATATTCTTATCACTTTGGTCACCGGTTGGGAGATAGTCATCATAACAGACCACTGAAGAGAACTGCACAGGAACTCTCTGGGGCCAAGCATGTGAGCCAACTGGTCCTGTGTCTGCTTCCCTTCAGGGTGGCTGAGGAAGGGGCAGTTGTTTGAAGCTCACTACTAAACTCAAGGAGGAAAACATGCCTATGGTGGCTTCTCCCACATGTCAGATGTGACCTCTTTCTCTCTCTCTCTCTCTCTCTTCTCTCCTGTTACAGTAATCCGGTACAACAGTGATCTGGTACAGAAATACCACCCTTGCTTCTGGATCGATGGGCAGTATCTCTGCTGCTCTCAGACAGCCAAAAATGCTATGGGCTGCCAAATTTTGGAGAACAGGAATGGAAGTAAGAGATCTGATCAATATAATTTCTCCCTCCTTTGACTATCCATCACTTTCTCAGGGCTCTATCAAACCCAGGTTTGTACATTTTGGCCAGTGCACAAAGGAGGGTGGGAGAGGAGATTAGTGGGGGCCAAAATTCAGCTGGTGCTCTGCTCTTCCAGCTGGGTGACCTAGCATTGGGCTGTATCATTCCGGACTTTTCCTAACTTACGTAACGTCAATGAGTACAAGAGTAAATTTCCTGACCAAACCTGTCCTTGGGCCCTTTCTGAAGATGCACTCTGTATCCATCGTCACTGGTTTCTCACTTTGCAGGCTTAAAACCTGGGAGTTCGCACAGAAAGACAAAAAAGCCTCTTCCTCCCACGCCTGAGGAGGACCAGGTATACAGGGAAATTGGGTGCTGCTACTGTTTAAATTGAAACTTACAATCACACCCTGAAAACAGACCAAAGTCTTAGAATTCTCCCTGGGATTTGGCAGTGTAAATTGGTATTCTTGCTGAGACAGGGGCTTTGTGCTTCTAATTAGGACTTCCTCTTCAGTGGAGAGATAGAGGGCTAGTAGGAAGCTCTTGGCAACCATTTAATCAAATCACCTGTTGAAAACAAAACAAAGCCTGATTTTTTTAAATGAAAAATATTTTCAAACATAAAGCTGAAAATTTTTAACAGTGAATATCCATATACCCAACATCTTGATTTTATCACTATTATATTACTTTAAAACTTGATTTTGGGGGTTATTTTTTGAGGTCTAGAAAGCCCTTTCTCATATATTGTAAGTAAGCAAGGCAGGAATTATTATACTCATTTTACAAACTAAGAAAAGAAGATTCAGAGCCACTTAGTAGGTCCATGTACTAGTTTAGTGCCAAGAAGCTTTCCGATTATGGCTGTACATGGTTTTTGTCCAGAAAGTTTAAAAATACTGATGCCTGGGTCCAGCCCTCAGAGGTTTTGACATAATTGGTCTTTGAAACTGCTTAGGTGTCAGGATTGTTAACCACCTGCTAGATGGTTCTGATGTACATTCCAGGCTGAGAGCCCCTGCATGGGTGCTTAAAACTGGTTGTTGAATGAATGCTGAATAAACCTTTTATTTTGCCTGATTTGGGTTAGAACAGTGTCTCCAGTAAGCCAGAGAGTTGGGGAAGAACAGGAGAGTGCTTCATATCTAGCCAACATCTAGCCAACCCCACCCGTACTTTTTCCTCTTAACAACACAGATCTTAAAAAAGCCACTGCCCCCTGAGCCAACAGCAGCACCTGTCTCCACAAGTGAGCTGAAAAAAGTTGTAGCCCTTTATGACTACATGCCAATGAATGCAAATGATCTACAGCTGCGGAAGGGTGACGAGTATTTTATCCTGGAGGAGAGCAACTTACCCTGGTGGCGAGCCCAGGATAAAAATGGGTGAGTCCACGCCTGCCCTTCCTGAGCCTTGTGCCCACCTACTCTATACACACGTAAAATCCTGCGGCATAATTCCCCTACTCAGTATCCTGATCAGAAATTGTTCTTCCCACACCAAAAGGAATATGCTCTCCCTCCAAGTACTTCTCAGAGGGCAGCTCTACACGTGGCTACCTCTCTGAGCCTGTAGAGTCTGGCCCACATGTTGTCGAGCACATGTAATCAATGCCACATGTGCAGAAGCTACACACTTCACTGGCCTAGCCATGCATTGGCAACATGATTCTCTTTGAGGGAGGGGCATTTTATATACCTTCATTCAAGATTGGTTCTGAGCCCAAGGATACAGGGCATCCAAATCTTTCTCTCACCCAGGATGGGAAGTGCTGGATGATCTATCACGTTGTCTCCTCTACAGGCAGGAAGGCTACATCCCTAGTAACTATGTAACCGAGGCAGAGGACTCCATAGAAATGTATGAGTGAGTATGCTTATGTTCCTAGCGCACAATCTTCCCAGAGGAACTAAATATAGTATAAACTTTTTTATAGTTTCAACAAAATTTTGATTTCAAGATACCTATTAAAATCAGTGTCAACTGGGTCAAATGATGCCACTCAAGTTGGTGCCTCTGTCTTACCCTCATCCCAAACACCCTGTTGATGAAAGCTGGAGAGGTCACCACACCCCCTCCTCCCCCCAAATCCAGAAGAACCACACTAAGACAACCTGACAGGAAACATTTGAAAGGTGAAAATGGCAAACTTCTGTGGATGTGCTTTCTCCCTAATCATGGAAGTGGGTTGTCCTTGAAGGCCCTGTCCCTGATCCCTCCCCTGCAACCTTCTGCCACCTGCCTTTGCCCTCTACTCTCCATTTCCATGATTCTTCAGTGCCAAGCACGTTTTGGGAAAGGGATGTAGTATGCTACGCACATGATAAGACACTCAATAAATAGAGGTTGAGTGAATTGACTGACTCACTGGCATGGATGAGCCACAGATAGCCACTTACACCATGGCCTAGGAGCCACACAAGCACTCTCTCTTTACAGGTGGTATTCCAAACACATGACTCGGAGTCAAGCTGAGCAACTGCTAAAGCAAGAGGTAAGTATGTGACCACAAGCAAATAGCATTCTCCTTGCACAGCAAACAAGGATCCTGAATTGCAGGCTTGCTGCTGTCCGCCATCTCCAGGCAAAGCAGTGTCAACGCTGTCATTTTATGGGGTCCCAATTATACTTTTCGCTGTCAAAAGCAATGAGGCTGCAGCTCAAACATGGAACTTGGCAGTGAAATCAAGGCTTCTATAATATTTTCTCTCGGGTTTGGGCAGGTGGGATGCAGGTGTGAGCACCACTTCCTCCTGACGGTCAGCTTCTTTTTCATCGTTTCAGGGGAAAGAAGGAGGCTTCATTGTTAGAGACTCCAGCAAAGCTGGAAAATATACAGTGTCTGTGTTTGCCAAATCTACAGGGTAAGTGTTACTGTTTCAAGGCCCTGGGGACAAAGGACAGGGGTGCCCAACCAACAGTTCCTTAATGAAGTGCTCCTCTCACATCCTCTGTCACTTAAACTCAAAACTCATCTCACTTCACTTCTTGGGCCCTTTGGACCCTTGTTCCCAAGTTGCTGACTCAGCATCCACTTCTTCAGGGAACCTCAAGGGGTGATACGCCATTATGTTGTGTGTTCCACACCTCAGAGCCAGTATTACCTGGCTGAGAAGCACCTTTTCAGCACCATCCCTGAGCTCATTAACTACCATCAGCATAACTCTGCAGGTAAGTACCAGGGGAACCAGAGAAGAAGGGTGTGACAAGTACCAGGAGAAGCAATTTAGGACAAGGTGGTTAGGGGAAGAATAAGCCTCACAGGGTAATGGGAATTAGCTGTGAAAATAAACCCCTGTGATGCTGGGTCGAGGTCAAGTGAAGAGGTAGTCAAAGGCAGAACTTATGCCCAGTAGGGACTGACTCCTTATTTGGTGATTGATGCTCAGTGCTAAGGAAAGACATAAAGGAGACTGGTAATTAATCAATCAGCAATATTCATTGTGTTCCTGGTGTGTACTCAGCAATTTTCTTGTTACTAGAGAACACATGAAAACTATTAGTTGAAGTCCCTGCCCTCAAAGGACATACAGGCTCAAAAACATCAGAAGAGTTTCTAAGCAGTGTAGACATTCTAAAAACTGGGAGATTGGTGAGAGCACGAATACATGGGAAAAACTTCATCAAGAAGGCTTGCTGCTGTCTACCATGTCCAGGCAAGGCAGTATCAAGGCTGTCATTTTATGTGGTCCCAATTACACTTTTCAGTATCAAAAGCAGAAGTAGGATGTGAGTTAAGGCTAGGCTGGGAGGTGGGGATATATTTAGCTGGGTTGTATATTTCAGTTAGCATTCTCTCTTTCTTGTCCCTGAAAAACATCTGTAAGAGGAGAAACTTCCAGAAAAATTCGGGTTGATGGAGATCTTCTGGGATTCAAAATGTACTAGAAAGATGAACACTGGAAGCGTGAGGCTTTAAGTGAGGGTGTGTGAGGCATCTCACCCCCTGCTCATCACCAGCAGCATGACTCTCTTTGTATGTTTCAGGACTCATATCTAGGCTCAAATATCCAGTGTCTCAACAAAACAAGAATGCACCTTCCACTGCAGGCCTTGGCTATGGTAACTGATTATTTCTCTAGGGTAGGGTGGACCGGCCAGTTGGAAGGACTACGTCTGGCAGACGCAACCAGACCTTGCCTCTCAATCATCCTTGCAGCACACTGTTCTATCCCAGCTGCTGCGAGGAAGGTTAAGAAGGAGCCAGACCAAAGTTATCTAATGATTTTCCTCCCTCTGGTGGCTCCTACTGGCACTGCAAAAACACAGATTCATAAAGGGATTTATTTTTTAATTGTGGGAAAAAAATCATAAAGGGATTTTAAGAGGATGTCTAGTTTATCTTCTTGTTTTATGCCTGACTTGTACTTAAATTCCCAGACTCCTCCAATCAGTAATCCCCTGTCCCTGAGATTTACCTGAGGAAAGATGGATTAGTACCCCTGAGAATTTCCCTTTTACTGCTTGTCTATTTCTACCCCCAGTAGGGATTCTTATCTATTGTAGAAATTATACATACATGACTCCCAAATAATCACATCAAGGCTTTGTTGTTATAGGATCATGGGAAATTGATCCAAAGGACCTGACCTTCTTGAAGGAGCTGGGGACTGGACAATTTGGAGTAGTGAAGTATGGGAAATGGAGGGGCCAGTATGACGTGGCCGTCAAGATGATCAAAGAAGGCTCCATGTCTGAGGATGAGTTCATTGAAGAAGCCAAAGTCATGATGTGAGTTACAGTCCAAACTCAACTCTCCATCCAGTCTAGGAATTACCAGGATGGTTCCCACTGGGTTTTAAGGTGATTTATAGTAAGAGAGATTTGGGACCATGGCCTGAGGTCAAACTTTGATTGGTGGGAGTAACTGCTAAGGTAGTCATTTCTCTTAGATATTGGTGGAGAGTAGTATTGATCATAGGCGTGTACCATCTCAGTAGCATTTGGGGGTAAATGTAGAAAATGAGACTTTCAAAAGGAAGACATTCTGATGTAGCCTTAGTGTTCATTCAGCCCTGGGCTTGTTTCCTGTTCTATTGATGGACTCCAAATCCTGGCTCACCCTCATATATTAGGCACTTCTGGAGTTTAGGGTAGGAAGGAGGAGCATCAACTTGTTATTTTGGTCCCTAATCTGACACTCTACTCCCAGGCCAACTCCTTTCCTCCTCAGCTCCTTTCTGAATAGTATTCAGAGCCAGAAAGGGAGGACTGGTTCATTGCCTTTCCTGTAGGAATCTGTCCCATGAGAAACTGGTGCAGTTGTACGGCGTCTGCACTAAACAGCGCCCCATCTTCATCATCACTGAGTACATGGCCAATGGCTGCCTCCTGAACTACCTGAGGGAGATGCGCCACCGCTTCCAGACTCAGCAGCTGCTGGAGATGTGCAAGGATGTCTGTGAAGCCATGGAATACCTGGAGTCAAAGCAGTTCCTCCACCGAGACCTGGTAGGACCTCAGAAGGATTGGCCTGGGTCCGAGGGCTGAGGGGGTGGAAGTAGCAAAGGAAGACCTATCACACATGGCTGAAGAGGGTGGCTGGAGCCATCATTTCAGTTTTATCTAGAAAACACTATAAGTTTGGTGAGCCTCTTCCCCAGTGGTCAGCCAGTCAAAGATCTCTGGCCTCAACACCACAGGTTCTGCCATGGTGGGAGCTAGAGCACTCACTCCCAGCCCCCTACCATGACAAGGAAATGGTGGGGTCCTTCAGGGGCAGAAGGGCAGCCCTGCTTCCTGATGGGACTGCTCTTAGCACAGAAGCATCATTTTGGTTATATCAGAGTCACAAACTGGGGGTCTGTTGGTACATTTGTTTTTTTTTAATGTTATATATTAGTCAGCAAACACTTAAAAACATTTCACATTAAATAACTGAATTTCCAGCTTCTCTTGAAAATCTAGACCGTCTTGTAACACCAGGCCCACATTCTCATAGGCCATGCTAACAGTTGGCTGGAGCTGACACCTATGAAAATGTGGGCCTGGTGTTACAATATGGTCTAACTGATTACAGGAAAGTGGCTGGCCTCCTTTAGACCAGACACTTTCCTGACACCTCCACCCACCCACTTCACTCTGTCACTTCACCTGCCTGGCCTCTGGAGGCATCCGAGTTTGGGCCCCTGTTTATTTCAGCCAGGCCAAGGCTCAAATCGCCTTAGTCCCACTGGTAGAAAAGCAGAAAACAAAACACACTTGCCTTCTGTTCTCCCTTAACTCTCAGCATTTCAGTGCAGGAAGGGTTGTCGTGGAATTGCCAATGTGAGTGAAATCATTCTGCAAGTCCTCAGTGCTTTACTTATGACTACGGGGGTTGCTCTATATGTGGTGGAAGTGCATCAAAATTTCTCAGTGGCATCAACTGACTCCTGTTAGGTGGGAAGGTGTCTCTATGTGAAGATGAGGCTTCCCTGGCTTCACTCCCTTGGTGGGCAGAAGTTTTGTGCCTTTAACCTCTGTGCCAGGGACAGAGTCTCACTGGTATGTGTTGCACTGCAGGCGGCCCGAAACTGTTTGGTAAACGATCAAGGAGTTGTTAAAGTATCTGACTTCGGCCTGTCCAGGTGAGTGTGCCTTTTTCATTTTTCCCTCTAAAAGTAAAAATGGCATGGTACAAACATGAGGTGACACTGTAATTTTTAATCCTCTCCCTTTTCCCCCTAATTCTAGTCTTTTCCACCATCTTTCTATACCTTTTCTTTCTCTGAATGGTTTAAGTCACTTTCCACCTCTTGTTTTATTGTTATATCCCTCTCTTCTCCTTTCTCCTTTGCTCTTTTTTTAAAAGCTAATTTCTCCAATACTTTATGTTGATCTGTTAATCCTGTTGACTTTACTCCGTGTCTCATTCTTTCCTAATCAGTCTAATTCCCACTGACAACTGCAGAATAGAAGGAAGGGAAGGATGAGAAAAGAGAAAGGAAAGAAGGCTAGAGAAGAGGAAGGGAGTACCTATTAGATCTTATTTCACTTCATCCTTGCTGTAACCATATTGTCAACCAGGAAAGCTAAATCAGATATGAAAACAGGAATCTGTTAGAAATAACATTTGTAAAAGACACTGGTTGGCCTGTAGGCGTATATTTGTGCAACTCTTGTGGCTGTGCCAAGAAAATTTAAGCAAATATCAAGCTCTCCAAATTCTAACAGTAACAAGTCCTGAATCCTTTGCAGGTATGTTCTGGATGATGAATACACAAGCTCAGTAGGCTCCAAATTTCCAGTCCGGTGGTCTCCACCAGAAGTTCTTATGTATAGCAAGTTCAGCAGCAAATCTGACATTTGGGCTTTTGGTGAGTGGATAAGATCACATGGATTATACAGCTCAAAGGAAAAGGAATGCAATGGAGGAAATTCACACTCTGTAACCTGCACAGAGAGACTGTTATTTGTTCTTGTTTTCATTCATCTAATTCTTAGGGAGTCAGGCACCACAGAGGTTTCTGGGGATTAAAAACAGTAAACTAGACATGATCCCTGCCTTCTTAGAACTTAGAATATATTGAGGGAAACAAACAATTCATTCAGTATGCCACAGCTTCTGAATACTGATTATGTACCAGGGACTCTGCCAGACCCTATAACTATAAAGACAAATAAGATGCTGTCTCTCTCCTAAAGGACTAATAGTCAAGGGCAACCCTGATAACCCTCCAGTGTACTCAGTACTATAGCAGAAGTTTGAACAAAATGAAAAAAAGCACAGAGGGGGGAACCAGATTGTAATGTTTGAGGTTGATTTAGGAAGACTAGGATCCCTACTACCCAGAAACAACACATTTTTTTTTCATTTTCTAGGGGTGCTGATGTGGGAAATTTACTCTCTGGGGAAGATGCCATATGAAAGATTTACTAACAGTGAAACAGCTGAACACATTGCCCAAGGCCTACGTCTCTACCGGCCTCATCTTGCTTCCGAGAGGGTATATACCATAATGTACAGCTGCTGGCATGAGGTAAGTGTTTTATTGGGACCTCAAATTATTTCCTTGAACCTACTTTCCCATTTAGCTGGCCAAGCACCCCAGCCCCACTCTCCTGGGCCACATAGCAGCTGGGCACAGACAGACAGCTGTGCACATTCTTGGATCCTGGCCTACATCCCAATCATTTCACGGCCAGAAGGTTTTCCAGGCCCATTCCAATTCTCACTAGAGTATCATTAGCAGACCCCAATACCAACTTGGCTTTAGGGAAAGGGGTGTTGTGGGGCCATGTCACCTAGCATAAGCAGGCAGCCAAAGGCACTCAGACAAGTGTATGGACATTAAAAAAGAAAAGTCATTAAAATCTGTGTTCATTCCTTTGGGAGTCATTTCTTCTACTTTACTAACTGCACACCTTTTCTGGCTGTGGTCCTAAATGAGATTTTTTTTTTAAAACCCTAAGGCCTGAAAGGAAACTAAAATGGGTAGTGCTCATGTTATTTTTTTTTTAAATACAGTGCATTACGGGATATGTGGGTAGATGTGGTATTTTGAAAATAAACAGCCTGTCCCACTATTAAAATGCTTTGCTGCTCTCACCTTGGGTTCTTCCAGGGGCGCCTTCTCCACTTTCAGTAGATCCTTGGCAACCTTAATTTGGCAACCTAAATGTCTAATAGGAAATAAGTGCTCAGCTCTTAGTTCTGCCCCACTAGAAACAGGGAAAGACAGACAGTGTCCAACAAGCATATATGTGAACCTGGAGCCATCTCTGCGGGGTGAAAAGTGGGCATTTGGATCAGAACATGGCTCCTTTCCCTTAACAAATCACTGAGGTCACAAAGAAAGTTTGGAGAAAGGGAAAACCCCTAGGAGCCATTTCCCTTCTCTCTCCCATGCCAAGCAGGATTAAGGGTGATTGACTATGCTCCCTCCCAACTAGGACATCCTCACTCTGCTAGTTAAGTATTTCAGACAGGCACTTTCTCCACAGCCTGTTTAAAGCAGTAGTCATGAAACTGGATTCACATCAGAATCCCTGGGAAATTCTTAAAACTGCAGATGACTGGGCCTTATTTCCAGAGATTCTGATTAGGTATGTCTAGAGTGGGACTTGGGTATGTCTTTTTAAACTTCCCAGGAAATTCTGATACTCAGCTAGGTTTGAGAATTCAAAGGAACAAGAAATTGATGACTTTTTGGTTCTGATGGATTGAGACCTTTCTTGCATGAATATGCCCTGAGTCACTAAATACCTCAGGGGCTTATGGACCAATGGCTATCACAGAGGGCCTTAGTCTAGAGGCCAGATGGTGGTAATAAGAGGTCCCAGGTGCTTAGGATCCCTACCCAGTGATGCAGCCCATGGTCTTGAAATGTTAATTCCTTTGTTAACTTTGGCTACAGGATGGTAGAAACAAGTGTTTGAAACCAAACTAAAAATTATCACAGCTTATAGGATTTCAGCTCTGTCAACCACTTAAACTTCTTTGGTTGCCACTTGAGGTTCCAAAATAAGAATGCATTGGTGCACAATTATGTAATGAATTTTGCCCTTAGTTTTAATCAGTGTTTGTCAGTGGAATTTTCACATTGTCCTCACCACATTAACCACCCGAATTACTAAAGATTTAAAGTGCACAAGGACTTTATGGAGCACTTCTATTTCTCCCCCCACCCCTTTTTTTCTTTTGGTAATCCACAGGGTATGCTACTGGGCATATAGCATAAACTTCATAAACATTTGCTGTTTACTCACTGTGCTTCCCTTGAATTTTGGACTCTAGTCCACTGTAACACTCTATTTTTTCTTTGGTTTTAGAAAGCAGATGAACGTCCCACCTTCAAAATTCTTCTGAGCAACATTCTAGATGTCATGGATGAAGAATCCTGAGCTCACCAATAAGCTTCTTGGTCCTACTCCTCTACTCCACAAGCCCCAATTTCACTTTCTTTGAGGAAATCCCAGGCTTACAGGCCCTGGAGCCTTTGTGCTCTTGCTGAATACACAAAGGCCCCTCTCCACATCTAGGAATGCCTTTCTATCTCTTCCCTTGGATAGTACCTTCTGAGCAAAGGCCAAGGAATTATTGTGCCTGGTATTTTCCCCCAGAGAGGAAATTTCCCAAGAGTATTAAAACAGACTGAATTTGGGATGGAAACATTTTTGGGGAGGGAGGGAATGTAAATAGCCTCACAATGGGTCCAACTGCTCTTTGGGTAGGCAATAGAGCTTGCGGGGAGGGAGGTAGAATTTGGCAGGAATAAAATGGTGTCATAAAAATGGGATGGGAGGGTGTTTTGATAAAATAAAATTACTGGAAAGCATGAAAGTTTCTTGCTATTTCGATTAATCATGCAGCCTCTCTGAAGCGCCCTATAAAACTGCTGTGTGGCACTCGTCTGTCATATTCCTACTTGGAGAACTCCACAGGATTCTCCGCATTTAACCCCTCTGGCTCTTGGAAAATTCTGCTTCTGAATCAGAGACACTGATCACAAACCTAAGCACACTGCCTGACACTCGGTAGGCATTAGATACTATTGGAATGAATCTGACAGTTGGAGACAAATTCTGCCAGATCCTCTTTCCCCTACCTCAGGCGGGGTAAATTCCATTAAAGAACTACAGCCAGGGGCCCAGGACAGCTAAGTGACGGGCCCAGCAGTCCGGGCCGAGCACTAGCTTGGCAGTGGGGAAAGCGCGGGTCAATTTGGAAGCCGGCAGGGGCGGGGCTGTTGGGCCGGCCAGGAACGGGCCACATGGTCTGAAGTAACTTCCTTTTTTTACCTTCTTTCTTTCTTGTCTTTCTGAAATAAGGTCTCGACAGCGCCACGGCGCTGGGCGACGAGTCCTGTGACCTCAGGGGTCAGTTGTGGCGCCGCCGCGGGGTCGCGCGCGGGAAGGCGCGAGGCGCGCGGGCGGCTGGGAGGAGCGCCCAGAGCGGGGGGCGGGCCCGCGCGTAGGGCCGCGCGCCGGCGCAGTGCGCTCCCCGCGCAGTCCCGGAGGCAGTGGATTGTGGTTCCGGTTCCGCCGCGGAGACACGTGAAGGTCGGTGAGTTGGTGCGGAGTTTGTCTCGGCACGCGTGGCCGCGCTGGGATGGAGTCCTCCTCGTCTTCCTCCGCAGCGGGTTTGGGCTCGGTCGACCCGCAGCTGCAGCATTTCATCGAGGTAGAGACTCAGAAGCAGCGCTTCCAGCAGCTGGTGCACCAGATGACGGAACTTTGTTGGGTGAGGAGCCTGGGGCTGGGACCTGGCCACTGTACCTACTTTCCTGCCCTTGCCTCGCGCAACTCGCCACGACGCCTGGGATTCGGGGAAGGGAGAGGACCCAGCAGCACCCCTTGGTTTCCTTAGGTTCCTCAGGTCGAGCCGGAAGGGAAAAAGAGTGACTCCGCTTCTCAGAGGGCTGTCACGCCGGACCTCGGCTTTGTTAGTGCAGAGGATTGGAGATCATAGAAGACTTATGCCGTTGTCCCAACCAGTACTTTAGGCACCTAAGGTTGAAGCTGCCAGTGCTGGTCACCAAGACTGATGAGAGCCCCAAGTACTGGGATTTCATTTTTGGCACCCTGAGTCCCAGAGAATCAGTGAATCTCCTGTCCCTGCACTCTTCAGAGTTTGCCTTGATTACTCAGTTGCTCTAAGCGTCCCTCCTGAGAAGTGAGTGGCTCTAGCCCACTAACTATAAAAGTGGGGTAATCTCTATCAACATACACACTTTTTTGCCTTCTTGTTGGATTGTTGTGTAATACCAAGCCGTTTCAGGTCTGAAGGTTGAGGAATTGAGTATGCCCAGTGAGGGGACTTTGGCAAAAGGGTAGAAGGCATTTATTTGCAGCTTGGGATCAAAGTGTTCTCTGGCAGCCAAAGACAGCATAACTGCCCTGCCTTGACATACAAAATTCACAGAATTCAGAGGCCAAGGATAATTTTCCTTGGAAGTGGAGAGTCTGAGGCTTGTGTACACAACAGAGAATAATGAACGAAATTCATTTGAACCATAAACTTATGGTATTGCTGGACTCTGACCCTTAAAAAATGCTTACTAAACTCCTGTCTGCCTTGAACCAGAGTGCTTTGATTCTTTTTAAAAATCTGATTCATTACGTTTGGACCAGCAGGTGGTGTGGTTAAGGACTCCTTTAAGAATCTGAAAGTTGTGGGCCCTTTAGGAAAATTCATACAATTTTCCATTCATCTTGAGAGAGGATTCAAGAGCCTCTGGCTTACGTAGACGTTAAAGAATCTCCAGTCATAGATATTCTTTTTTCCTTTGGTAGGTTTTAGTGTGTCTTAAAGGCATTTAATGCAAGCAGCATTGTAGAGTTCTAACCAAATTCAGCGAAGGGTTAACTTCCCTTGTATTTTGCTACCTATCTTGCTTTGTAACATCTCAGCTCCACCATTTTCTGGCCCCATGACTTAGGACAAAGTATCTCTGTGCCACAACTTCCGTCTTTGTAAAATGAAGATTAATAATAGTATCTATTCCATAGGGTGGTTGTGAGAATTTAATGTAAGGCTGTAGAAAATTGCCACAAAGTAAACTGCCAAATGTGAACTATTATTAACATATCAGATACTGTTTTTAGGTGAAGTTTTTCCTCTAAGCAACAAGAAGCTCCCCTTCCTTTTTTTGCCAAGTTCCCTTTGTGATTCTGTATCTTGTCCTGAGCAGGAAAAGTGCATGGACAAGCCTGGGCCAAAGTTGGACAGTCGGGCTGAGGCCTGTTTTGTGAACTGCGTTGAGCGCTTCATTGATACAAGCCAATTCATCTTGAATCGACTGGAACAGACCCAGAAATCCAAGCCAGTCTTCTCAGAAAGCCTTTCTGACTGACCTGAGTATTACCTCTTTGGAAAAGGAAGGTAGTTCAAGAAATGAAGAGCAGTTGATGGGATGGTTGAAGAAAAGGCTGTGGGGGGATCGGCTCCCACCTTTGTCACTCTTGGGACATCCTGTCATCTGAGAATGAACAAAGACCAATTTTTGTGTGTGGGGGTGGTTTGAGGGTCAAATGTGTTTGGGGTTGTGTTTTTTAATGCTAATCTTGGGAGAACAATTGACAGATGAATGGAAAACTCTACTAGATGTATATTACTGTATGTGGGACGATGCTTTCCTCATAGTCCCATTAACTGCTTCCTACAATTTTAATAGTGGAACTGCTCTATAATTTGATAGTGGGACCACATAGGTAATAATCTGTTATTTGTGTGGATTCCTTTCAGATTTCTGGAGAGATCGATATACATCTTTGTGTCTCTCAGAAAGGGCAGCAGTGGGGGAAAGAGTAATTTGGTACTTTACTGTAGGCCTCCTTATCTAATGTTTGATTATCAGTGCTGGAAAAAAAAATGTATGGATTATTCATACAGTACATTTCACCTTTCTAGGTTATCTCCCTCCCTTATACTGTGATTCACTTAAATATCTGTATGTAAAGTACAGTCTTGAGCTAGTACAGGTAGCCTGAGAGTCTAGAGGCCTTTAGTTAAAGGAATCTAGCCAGCGAACATAATTCTCATACTAAACTGCCACAAGGAACAAGTTAACTTACCCTGTATGTCAGAGTCCAAAAAAATTTAAAGATGTGCCTAAATGAAAAAATAAGTTATAATGATTTAGGCCAGTCAAAAACTAACAGCAGTTTCAGGTAGAGGTGCATGCCTAATGTAAATCAGCATAGTTTCCATTTACTGCGTCCTTTTAATCACTGAAATAAAAACTTCTACAAGATTCAAGTCTGATTGAGAAGGCTTTCTATTCTGGTTATCACCTACACCCAGGAGAGATTTGGTGTGGGCTGGTTCCAAGGCTGAAATGTAGTCAGCCTGGGTACCTGTTCTGTGAAAATTATCGTACAGTATTCCAGGGACTGCTGACCTTTTTGTTAGAAAAGAGAACCTAGAGATGAGATGGAGAGGGAAGGAATTCAGTGCTGATGGTTAGTTCCCTGAGTGTAGAAGAGATTATAGTGACTGGATTCCACTCCTCTTACTTCAGATCCTAGTGGACTGGAGTATAGACCTAAAGTGGAACTACCTGTTGGGAGCCTCTAGTGCAAACCCATGAAAGTTGAGAAATACACATTTCTAGAAGCCTCAAGTCCCTGTTTAACTTCCCACCATATAGGCACTACAAGGAAATTTTTAAAACTCCTGATGAAAACACAATTCACCAAACATTTAAGTACCTACTCTGCCGGACACTGTTTTTGGTGCCAGGATTTCAGCAGTGCACAGAAACAGTCCCTGCCTGTGTGGAGCTTCTGTTTTAGTACGGGGAGACAGGCAACAAACACATCCATATGTCAATATAATGAGTGCCGAGGAGAAGAAGCAGAGTAAGGGTGTCAGGGAATG
This sequence comes from Delphinus delphis, assembly GCF_949987515.2. Lineage (NCBI taxonomy): Eukaryota > Metazoa > Chordata > Mammalia > Artiodactyla > Delphinidae > Delphinus > Delphinus delphis. The sequence continues at coordinate 41,400,182 of NC_082704.1, forward strand.
TTTGTGGGGCATTGTTATTTTAGCTAAAGATGATTGGAGAAGGTCTCTTTGGGGAGGTGGCATTTCAGCAGAGACCTGAAAGAACTAAGTGACCAAGTCATGTAGGTATCTGAAAGAAGAACGTTTCAGGTAGGGGTGACACCAAGTCCAAAGGCCCTAAGGTGGAACTGCATGCTGTGACACCAGTGTAGAAGAAAAGTCGAAGGTCAGTATGGCTGGAGTAAAATGAGTAGGAGAATAGTAAGAAATATGGTCAGAGACAGATGGGGGGATGGCGGGTGGGGATGTGCTGATCATGTAGGGCGTTATAGGCCATTGTGAGGACTTGGCTTTTACCAAGCAAGATGGGGAGCCATTTGAGGGTTTTTAGCGGACAGTGATGTGATATGACGTGATATAACTTAAGTTTTAGCAGTGCCTGGCTGCTGTTTGGATAACATGTACATGGTAAAGAAGTAGTAGTAGAAGCATCAGGGTAGTAGGAATAATGGCATTCGAAGTCCAGGAGAAATCAGGCTTTTAGGATGAGTATCTGGTGTATACCTTGTGTCTATATGTCCATGTTGATTCCCGCCCCCCCTATAAAATTTAAGAGTTCATGTAACACCTCAAGTCATAAAGGAAGGATCCTTTAGTCTTCTCCATATTCTTACTTATTCCTTTTTATTATATATTACTTATTATATTTTTTTACTGTATCATTATTTCTTATTCTTCATTACCTGTTAAAGTATTCTCATTACCTTTAGACACAAACTGATATGTCTGTTTTACAAAGTATTATTGCTTGCTTAGCTAACGTACATAATAAGAAAGAGGATCTGTCAGATTCATGTAATACGCTTGAGCACCAAGTATATTTTCGACTCTACTAGACACAGGACAAGGGGAACGAAAAGGTAGACCATTTGCCTGCATCCTCTTGGAGGTTACGTACCAGAGCAACAATTTGAGCTCGTTTGTTTTGTCAGCCTAAGAAATTTATTTTCAGAACCTTGATAGAAAGGGTACTGTCAGCCCTAATGACATTCAAAGTCCTCATTTCAAATATTCAGGGTAGAAAATTCAAGATTCAATATAAGGATTGGATTAGCAGACTCTTCCTGAAATGAAAAGAAGCCTAAGATATAAAATATAAATACAAAGCTGCTCTGGTGGTGGAGGTGTCTGGAGGCCTGCTTGCTATTGTCTCCTGCCCATCCCTATGCACCACGTCCCCTGGTTCCTAAGGCACTGTCTCAGGACCTCTAGGGTTTATGCAAGCATACTGTGAAAACTGGAACCAGACTATCCCTAAGGCCCCCGCCCATGAATGAACATTAGGGGTAACGCATACAAGGAAATCAAGAACTTGATATTTATTTATGCTAACAAATCTGCAAGGGAGTGTGAATTAAAAAACATAAGTCAATAAACCCCATGTAAAATAGCCTTTACATGGAAAACAATTGATGGTCCTTTTTAAACCAATTTTTCCTTGTATCAATACCTTAGTACAAAATTTTGGCCTAGGGAGATTTTAGCTCAGAGTCCTCATGCTCCCTCTCAGCCTCATTTTTTTGTTTTTGGCATCTTCTGGACTCAAAAGAGGTTGATAGAGAAAAGTCTGGTAACCTTCATTTTCATTCCATGGAGGAGTAAGGGTATTGTTTACATTTATTGATCTTAAGTTAAATGACAGTAGGTATGGACCAAAAGGGATATCTCAAAAGCTATAGAGGAAAAATGGCCAAGAGCTATGGAAAGGAAACCACAGGAGGTACCACTAAAATTGTTGAGGGCCATATGCTGCCATTTCTTGAAAAGAATGGCAGAGCAGGTCATGACAGCAGTAGGGAAAAGGAAATACTACATGGGAATGACTGCATAAGTACTGAAAATATCCAAGGCCCTGTTCAGATAGTTTATCTGAATGCTTACACAAATCACAAGGCAAATCAAGAGTATCCAGCCCAGGGCTGGTTTTGTGATTGGCTTCCCTAAAACAGCTGCTCAAGGCAGTGTCCAAACTTGATACCTGACACAGAACGTGAGCCAACAGAAGAGCCGATGAGAATATACACCCGAGGTTACTCTGGTCATCCCAAGGTCCCACTATGAAGACAAGTAAGTGGAACTGATCACAATACACAGGGCAAAAAAGATGACTCCTGCAATAAAAGAATTGAATTACTATTTTTAGCGCTTATATAAGAAATGCTAAAGCTATTTGACAATTAAATCATTACATTCTTAACACCTTAACAAGTGAGCAGCATTTGAGCAATTAGCTGTTTAATCTATGAATTAAAAGTTGTGTATCTAAAGCTATGTCTTGGAAAAATCCCTCAAAAAGGCAAAGCCTATACAATATAATTGTGCTACACAGAAACACATAGAAGGGATAATTAGGATATGGCAAACCAGGATTCAGAGGTACTGACCAGGAATTCCAGATGAGCAAATGGGCCAACAGAATTTTGAGATGTATCTGCAATATAATAATAATAGCTATGCTTTATTGAGGGTATGCATACTGCTTGCCACACAATGTACTAAGTATTTTACATTGGATCATCTTTAAAAATTAACAATTCTGTGTGAGAGGAGCTATTATATTCATTTTACAGATGGAGAAACTGAAGCTCGGAGAATTTATTCAAGGTTACACAGCTAATAAGTTATAGGAATAGGATTTGAGCCCAGGAAGTTTGACTCCAGAGCTCATGGGCTGAAATACTATACTAAACTGCCTCCTAAAGTGTTTAAAGATAGGAAGTAATGTTTCTCTAGAAGGTGGGGCCAGAATGATGGGAACATTTCATTCTAGAGATGCCATCGTAGAGTGGAAAGAACCGGAGTTTTAGAGTTAGGCAGAACTGGGTTCAAATCTTGACTCGGCCAGTACCTGCGTGACATTAGGGAAGTCACTTAACCTCTGATCCTCAGTTTCTTTATAAAAAACTTAGATGGTAATGCCTGCCTCACAGGGTTGAAAAATGAGAGTGCATGTAAAGTGCTTGGCACACTGTAGGTACTTTAATGTAGCTATCATTTATTATTATTTTTCAGAACTGAGCATCTTTGATCATCCTGGCAGAGTTGTTGTCTGGGAGAACAAGAAAAAAGCAAGAAGTCACTTCATGAAGCTAACTAGTTGATAAAGTGGCAGAGCTAAAGGAGCATGTAATGTTAAGAAGTTTGAGTTTTATGTTGCAATCAATGGATAGCTGTTGGAGAATTTTAAAGTGGAATAATATAATATTTGTACTTGTTTCATGACAAAAGTACTACCTGCATGTTTTAAAACTTTCAAACAATATAGAATTGCTTACGATAAATGAAAGTCCTCCCCTTACCCTCATATATGCATTTAGAAAGATCATTTTTACAGCTATATGGTAGTTGATTAAGACTAGGAGAATAGTAAGGGTATTTCGTTAGTTCAGGCAAGAGACTGTGGAGGATTGAATTCAGATAGTGGAAGTGGGGATGGACAGGAGGGGACATGTTAGGAATATGAGGGAGCTGTGAGAGAAATCTGGAGTAAAATGGAGAGGGAGTAAGACATTATAGGGAAAGAGGTAGGGGATAGAATAATGTGCCAGTGAGACCATGCCTTGGGACTCAAAGGGCAGCAGAAGTGACTGGGAAGAGAGGGAGATAACACAACTGATAACGTTGAACAGGCTTCAGAGAGGAAGTTACACAAATGGCCATCCCCATGGGTAACCCCTGGAATTTATTGCTGCCCTCCAATTTGAGGAACATAAGCATATCACCAAAGTCAAAAGATTACTCACAATGTTCTATAAACTTTTCATGGGAAAAGTTAGAAACAAGCCAAGAGGAAAAGAAAGATAAAATATTATTTGAGTTTTAACACTGTATTCTGATGAAGCAAGGAGGAATGAGTAGAAAGATAAAAAGGAAAAAAAGTGGGGAGGCAGGGAGTCAGCAGTACAGTCATCCCTACAGAGGGATTGGTTCCAGGACAACCCCCCCACCCCTGCAGATACCAAAATATGCAGGTGCTTGAGTCCCTTATATAAAATGTAGTATTTGCATATAACTTACATCCTGCTGTATGTATATTTTAAATCACCTCTAGATTACATATAATGCCCAATACAATATAATGTAAGTGCCATGTAAATAGTTGCCAGAGTTCAGGAAATTAAAAGTTTTACTCTTTGGAACTTTCTGGATTTTCTTCCAAATATTTTCAATATGCGGTTGGTTAAATCCACAGATGTGGAACCTGTGGATACAGAGGGCCTACTGTATTTGTTAAACTGTCCTTCAGACCTATAGTTATTTCCTTAAAGCTTAAACCATTTGCTACATAACATGACTGACCTGTGTATTAAACCAGTATTGTTCAAATTAAAAATCTCAGGTGGTCATGATATTGCTAGATGTACCTTGTCACTACAAAGGAAACATCAACACGGGTTAGTTGCAACAGCTATCCATCATTATGTGGCAGCATACACCACCAGGTTGAAAGAGCTGATCCCCATTTTTCAAGCATTTTCTTTTTTTTCTTTCCCTTAGGCAGGTCCCAGGGATGCTTTATTTTCTTCTTTTCTTGAAGCTGCCAACACTTTGAGGTTCTTCCCATCAGATTAACTATAATTCCTAATCACTCCATTCTCCACAAGACAAACATATAGGCTCTTAGCATAGTAAGGGTTTTGCTTTGGATCACCATGGGAGAATAGACATGGGACAACATGCAGAATAAATACAGGGAAGTTACAAAGGTTACAGAATTTTACAAATTTCTAACAATCAACTCTGATTCATATTCCCTTCCTTACTGATACAGTGATTACCAAGATCTCCTTCGGTCTTTATTCTTTAGTGGGCTTTCAGCTTCCCCACTTCACACAAAACTCAGAAGTGAAAAAAGAAAGGGTTATTAATTTTGTCTACATAAAAAATTATGAACAGCAAAAACTTCCATAAGCAAAGTTAAGAGAAAAACAAATGGGGAACAAATATTTGAAACTTTTCTACAAAGGACCTAATTTACTTCTTATATAAAGGGCTCCTACAAGTCAATAATAAAAGAACAGTCACTCGATAGATGGGCAAAGGATATAAGGAGACAGCACAAAGAAATAGAAATGCAAATGGCTCTTGAACATGTGAAAAGATGTTTATATTTAAGAGAAATTTTTAAAACCTGCACTGAGATATCATCTTTGTGGGTGCAAGGAAGCAGGTACTCTTTACTGGTCAGAATGTAAATTGGTACCACCTCCATGGACAGCAGTTTAGCAATATCTACCAAATTGATAGATGTGTAAACCTATTCCAGAAATCTGACTTCTAGAAACTCATCCTGCAGATATACTCACATGTACAAAATGAGGAACCTCTTTATATACTGATATGGAATGAGCTCCAATACATATTAAATTAAATTAAAACAGCAGTATTTAAGACACAATATGCTACCATTTGTGCAAAAGGGGGGATTAAAATACATGTACACATTTGCTTGAATAAGCATAAATTATCTCTTGAAGGATATTGTTAACATTGATTGCAGGGAGAGGAACTGGGTGTTTAGAGAGTAGGAGTGAGAGGGAGACTTTTTACTATATATCTTTTCTCTATGCCTTTTGAATTTTGAATCATGTGACTATATTACTTATTCAAAAATTAATATTATTTTTTGGAAGAAAAATCAAACTCTCATTTTTATATATTCTTGTACCCAGTAGTTTGTAGATCCTCTTGGATTTTTCTAGTAGAAAATTAAAAAAACATATCATCTATAACAACATTGCTTTTGTTTCTTTCTAAGCCTTACACTTTTTGGTTTGTTTTGCTTTATTCACGGGCTTCCAGTACAATAGTGAGTAGAAGCATTGCTGGTCAGCATCCTTGTCATCTTCCTGACTCTTCTATTCACTCTTCTAAAAAATTAATATTATGTTAAAAATAAAATTTCTCCCCACTTCAGAACTCTGAGCTCTGTACTAAGAAGCAGAGAGGTGATGGAAACCACTTCCAGGAATAAAAATCCTATATCTCAGCTTCAGTAATTTCAGATGCCCACTAGTTGCAAATAGATTATTTATATATCTAAGGACCTCAAGTAGGGATGGGATAAGTGGGGGGTAGTGAGTAAGGCATTCACCTTGTGTGCAAAATTTAAGGGGATGCCAAAAAACTCAGTGATCAAGATAAATACTTTAATGCAATATTTTAAAAATCAAAATTAGTGCAAAAATTCATGATGAACAAAACGTCAAAATTTTAAATAAAGACAATGCCATACTGAGCCATACTGGAGTGTGAGGAAAAAGGAAAAATGTGGGCCCCATATATGTGTTTTTGTGTATTCTTGAATGGTTAATTTTTTCCCGAACATTAAAGCAGTTGAAAAAATGTTGGAAAAATTGAAAAGTAGATACATTACAACTCACAGCATTAAGTTTAAATATTTTATCAACACTAAAAGCAGAATTAAAATTTACTTTCCTGCCTTTAATGGAAGCAAATTCATCAATAATATTTTCATTAAAACCAATAATAGTCTCATTAAATATTTTCTTAGGCCTAATAAGAATATATAGAATTTGGGGGAAGTGCTAGTAATCTAGTGGGATTTATATGCAATGTAGGGGCTTCCCTGGTGCAGTGGTTGGGAATCTGCCCGCCAGTGCAGGGGACACAGGTTCGAGCCCTGGTTGGGGAAGATCTCACATGCCGCGGAGCAACTGGGTCCGTGCACCACGACTGCTGAGCCTGCGCTCTGGAGCCCGCGAGCCACAACTGCTGAGCCCATGTGCCACAGCTACTGAAGCCCGCGTGCCTAGAGCCCATGCTCTGCAATAAGAGAAGCCACCGCAATGAGAAGCCTGCGCACAGCAACGAAGAGTAGCCCCCGCTTGCCGCAACTAGAGGAAACCCGCGCGCAGCACCGAAGACCCAACGCAGCCAAAAATTTTAAAAAAATAAATTAAATAAATTTATAAAAATAATAAATAATACAAGGTGGATATTGGAGAATCTCTGGAAATAAGGATCACAAGGTAGACATGTACTATTTAGTTACGCCATGTTAAGGAGTTTAGATTTTATTTTGAAGGTGATGGTGAACCTCTAAAGTATTTCAAGCACATGTTTTAGGAAGATTACAATCACACCAGTGCCAAGGACTGAAAAAGGACAAGACTGGCAGTAGGTACCTGATAGATTTTTAAGTCAGAAATGTAATTCCAAGGTAGATAGGGTAAGTTTTTTTTTTTTTCTTCCCGGACTGCGGCACGAACCCGTGTCCCCTGCATCGGCAGGCGGACTCTCAACCACTGCGCCACCAGGGAAGCCCGATAGGGTAAGTTTTGATGACTAAATAAGAGGAGCAAGGGACTTCCCTGGTGGTCCAGTGGTTAAGACTCCACGTAGGGGGCGCGGGTTTGATCCCTGGTCGGGGAACTAAGATCCCACATGCCGCGCGGTGTGGCTAAAAAAAAAAAGAGGAGCAAAAGAGAAAAAATGAGGATGACCCACCATTCAAGATTCGCCCATTTACCACCTGTTGTGTATCCGTATTACACATTTGTTCTTGAAATGTGTGAAAGGAAATATATTACTCTCTCCTTTCTAAGAAGCATGCCAAGCACCTTTTATTTTTGTAGCTGAACTCACCAAAAAAGTTGAGGATCATTAATCTGGTCAATTTTCTCATATTACAAATGACCTATCCATAATATATATATATGACATATGTGAAATGTATCCTTCTCACCCTCACTATAGTCCTTTTCAACAAAGTTCTTTTCAAGAAACTGGCACAAAATCTGGTATTCTACCAAATATGCCAAGATTAGGATAAAAGAAAAAAAGCAGCAGGCCTCAGATAACTGGTAGGTTGACAGTTTTGTTTTCTTTTTTAGGCAAGAAGAAATATTTAAAGATGATGAAATAGGGCAGAAAAATCCATTTATATTCTTCCATGAAAGAAAGGAGGATGACCTTTTAAATAAGAATTTTTAAAATTGAAGTATAGTTGATTTACAATATTATACTAGTTTCAGGTGTACAGCACAGTGATTCAGTATTTTTACAGATTATACTCCATTAAAAGTTAGTACAAGATAAAAGCTGTAATTCCCTGTGTGGTACAATATATCCTTGTTACTTATCTATTTTATGCATAGTAGTTTGTATCTAACATCTAAGACAATGCTGCCTGCCATCCTAGGATTACTTACCTTTAAAAATAATCTTTGATATCCATTTTCAGTAATGCAGTGGCCAAAATAACCTGAAAGTCCAACCACATTACAAAACACTTGGAAATACAGAATAAAGTATAACGTCCTTTTAAATGTATAGCTGAGTTTACAGGTAAGTAAAGGAAATCACTAGGGGTCGAAACACAAAGTGGAAAACCGATCACAAGAACATTTAGTGAATGTTGAAGTTTTAGCCGCTCTGATGGTGTGGTGCAAGTGGTTTGGTTATCTCACAAAGTAGGGTGCTTAGATTCTGATGCCCATGTAGAGGCAGGAGACAGAGCCTTGGGCCTAAGTAAGGCAGAGAATTGGAGCTGGGACACCTGTAGAAAGTTGGAACTTTCAAAGGACTACATCTTCAGTAAGGGTGAACTAGACAAAAAAATCCATTCACTAGTAACAAGAAACAACCTGGGATCTGGGAAGGTGGAAAAAAGGTCTTCCCACGAGGATTTGTATCCTCAAGGCTTCTTTCACATGGGTTTGAGATTCAAAATGTATACTCCTTGCAAAGTCCAAGAATCCTCCAGATCTAAAAATTAGCACAAAGTGGGTCCTAGCTGTTGATATCCCTCAGACTACTTGGCAGAAGCAACATAAAACAGCTCTAAAGGGACAAATCCTCCACAAGATCCCCACAGGTAAAGCTACACTGAACATGACTTACAATAAAAAATTATAAAACACATGAAGAAACACCCCACCATAAGCCAATGTCTCAAGATACAACAGCAGGATTAGACCCCAAATCTTCAAATAATAGAATCATCTAATGCACACTGTAAAATAACTATGCTTAAGATTAAAGACATAAGTGAAACATGATAAAAAAAGAAGACACTTTGTTTTAAAGAGACCAAGTAGTTTTGAAAGATAATTCTAGAAATTAAAAAACACAGTTTTAATGTTAAAAACTCAATGGGTAGATTAAACCATAGATTGGGCACAGCTAAAAAGTGGTAAACTGGAACACATATACAAAATATAACACAGAGAGATAGATAAAGAATTTAAAATATGAAAGAGAGGTAAAGAGACATAGAGGACAAATGGAAAAAAAGTAATATTCAAAGAACTAATGGCTGAGAATGTTCCAGGACTGAAGAATTAAAGATGTGAATTCTCAGATTCAGGAAGTATGAGTCCTGAGCAGGAAAAATACAAATTAAATTCACATTTAGACCATTTTGGTGTATCTTCAGAACATCAAAACAAATGATCATAATGATAATACTTAACATTTCCTGTGTGCCAGGATTGTTCTCAACACTTTACCCAAAAGACAATCATTTTAATATATTGGTATATTTTTCTTCCAGTCTTTTATCCATGCATGTTTATGTACATATACAAAAATTTCGAAGACAAATAAGAATAATACTACACATATAATTTTGTATTCTATTTTTTTACTCAACATCTTTCCATAAGCATTTTCCTATGTCATTAAGCAGCAGCAGCAGCAACAAAGGCACAAATAACAGCTAACATTTTAGTGTCGTGGTTATGAACATGGGTTTTGAAGTCAAACTTTCTGTGTTTGAATCCCAGCTCACCACTTATTAGCTGTGTGACCTTGGGTAAGTGACTCATCCTCTCTCTGGTCCCATTTTCTCATCTGTAAGAACCTACATCCTAGAGTTATTGCGAGTTACTATTAACTAAGCTATCTGCCAGGCACTGTGCTAGATGCATGAATAATCTCATTTAATCCTCACAAAATCCCTGTGGGTTAAAACTGTTATTGCCCCTATTTTACAGATGAGGAAAGTGGGGCTTAGAAAGACTAAGTGATTTGCCCAAAATCACATAGCCAGTGATGGTGCTTCAACTTGAATTCAGATGTCTCCAAAACCTATACTCTTGATTGTCATGCTACACTCTTTCTTCTTCAATATGTTTGAATGGCTTCATGGTATGTAGAGATCATAAAGCTCATCACAATATTCCCCAAATGTTGCACATTTAGATATTTTCCACTCATTTCCTATTACAAATAACCCAGTGAAGAACATCTTTGTCCATAAAATATTGTGTGAACTTCAGAAAAACCCCTTAGGGTAGTTATTCTGAAGTGGACTTAGACTAAGTATGAACATTTTAAGGCTCTTAACATAAGCTGGCAAACTGCTTTCCAGAACTTTGGTAGTTTATGAGAATAAGGTTAAATATGTTTTCATATATTGACCACCTATTTATATGCTTTGACCATGTTTCTTCAAAGACATTCATTCTTCTAATTTGTTTGTATGCTAAATAGTTATATATTATGTTATGGTATATACATTTATGTTATATGTATATATTTACATGTTATATATAATATATATTAAGTTATATGTTTTATAGTTATATAGTATGGATATTAGCCAGTTTTATCATATAAATTTTTAATAAACTTTTTATTGTAGAATAGCTTTAGACTTTCAGAAAAGTTGTGAAGACAGTACAGAGTTTTCATATACTCCATACCCAGTTTCCTCTATTGTTACACCTTACATTAGTATGGTACAGTTGTCACAACTAATGAACCAATACATTATTAACTAAAGTTCATACTTTATTCAGGTTTCCTTATTTTTTTTAACCTAATGTCCTTTATCATCCAGGATACCACAGTACATTTAGTCATCATGTCTTCTTAGGCTCCTTTTGCTGTGGCTTTTTTTGCCTGTTAAACTTTTTTTGCAAATCTTTTACTTCCAATTTATAATTTGTCTTTCTCATGTATGAGGTTTTTTTCTGATGCATATAAAAAGTAAATTGTATATTCAAATATATCAGTATTTTCTTCTGTGATATCTTCTCCTGTATTTATACTTAGGAAGTTCTTCCCCATATCAGATTGAGGAAAATGTTTACCTATATAATTTCTTATTGTTTCATACTTTCACTTTTATATTTATATCTAACTCACTAGTCCACATGGAATTTATTTTGGTATATGGTATGAAGGAGGCAGTCTAATTTACTTTTTCCCAAATAGTTACCATTTCTCTGTGCACCATCTCTTATAAATTCCTTTCTTTTCCCACTGATTTGTGATTCTCTATTACCTATTAAGGTTTGTTTCTGGGCTGTCTATTCTTTTCCACTGTTAGGATGACCAATCATCCCAGTTTGCTCAGGACCGTCTCAGTTTTAGCACCAAAAGTCCCATGTCCTGGGCAGCCCCTCAGTCCTGGGCAAACCCCCCATTGGATAGAGTGGTTGGTCAACATATCCACTGTCTTTTCTTGTGCCATTGCTATGCTGTCTTATTTACTGTTGCTTTATAATACATCTTCATATCTAATAGAGCAACTACCCCTCACTGTTCTCTCCAAAAATTGATTGTTTCTCCTTCTAGATGAAATTCAGAGTATTTTACCAAATCCCAAAATAAAAATTCTAGTGGGATTGCATTACAGTTACAAATAATTTGAGGACAGACATTTTTGCAATATTGAGTCTTCTCATGCAATATGGAATGCCTCTTTCAAGTCTTCTTGCATGTTTCTTATCAAAGATTCAAAGTTGTTTTCATATAGGCCCTTACATACATTTCATTCCTAGGCAATCTAAAATTTTATACTGCTATATTAAATGGGATCTTTTTTCCTCCATTATATTTTCTAAATAATTAAAAAGATATTTTTATGTATATCCACACAATTTTACCTAAATGCATAAATGTGAATTATACACATGCTTTATTTATTAATCACAGCCTTTTTTTTCTTTTGTTTTTTGCTTGGCTACCCCAACTCTTCTCCACTTCTACCCCTGCCACACATGTTAGTAACCTAATATGTACCTTTCCGTTTTCCCCATACTTAGAGAAATCTATACAGATAGATATAGATAGATGATAGATGATAGATAGATAGATAGATAGATAGATAGATAGATAGGTAGATAGATGATAGACGATAGATAGGTAAATATGGTTTTTGCTCATTGATTTTTTGTGTACTTTTATTTATTTTTAACATCTTGATTGGAGTATAATTGCTTTACTATGTTGTGTTAGTTGCTGCTGTATAACAAAGTGAATCAGCTATATGTATACGTATATCCCCATATCCCCTTCCTCTTGAGCCTCTCTCCCACCCTCCCTATCCTACCCTTCTAGGTGGTCACAAGGCATGGAGCTGATCTCCCTGTGCTATGCAGCAGTCACTGATTTTTTTAAAATGGAGTCATATTATATACATCAGTAGATATTTCCAGATTGTTTACCATGACTATAATACTAAATATTTCTACCATCAATGTGTAAGAACACCTGTATGGGAAAAAGCACTCTTTCTCCTGTGTTTCTCCTTTACTCTCACACTACTACCACACAATATCTCTGACACCAGATGTGTGGTTTTTCCACACATCAAGCAATTCTCTGACACCAGATGGGTGTCCTACAATTCAATTCAGTCCTAACGCTATCTACTTAGCGTCAGATCTCACAAATTAAGGGTTCAGTCCCACAAGACTCCCCCTACTTCAGACACAAGTTGAAAGTCCCAGTTTGTCACCTGTACTTCTCACTGACCAGCTAAAAATCGGGGTTCTGATGACCCCTCCTTGGGTTTAATATCGATAACTTTATGTTTACCAGTTTATGATAAAAGATATAATAAAGGATATGAATGTACAGCCAGATGAAGAGATACATAGGGCGAGGTCCAGAAGGGCACTGAGCCCAGGGGCTTCTGTCCTCATGGATTTGGGATGCGGCACCCTCCCAAACTTCTAATCATGGTTTGGTCTTTCTGGTGATGAGTTCCCATCCTGAAGTTATTCAGGAGCCCACTAAGAGTTGCCTCATTAGAACAAAAGACATTCCTATTGCCCAGGAAATTACAGGGGATTTAGGAGCTCTGTGTCAGCAACCAGGGGCAAAGACCAAATATTAGAACAAAAGATGCTACCGGTACTCTTATCACTTAGGAAATTTACAAGGGTTTCAGGAGCTCCGTGCCAGGAACTGGGAACAGAGACCAATATATATATTTTTCTATTATTTCACAATATTCTTTTTCCCCCATATCCACCAGCAATAAATTTTTGCCGCTCCTAAACCACCCAAATGTCCATCATAGGAGATTTGCTGGGTAAAATATGGCACACTGGAACAATGGAATACCATGCAGCTGTTAAAAGAAATTAGAAAGTTTCTATATACTGCTATGGAGTGATCTCCATTAAGTGAAAAAGCAAGGCGCACAACAGTATTATGAAAGAAAGTGGGAAAATAAGAACATATACATGCTTGTTTATGTTTTCAAAAATAAACAATGGAAGTATAAACTAAGAGCTAATAAAGATTGTTACCTCTAAGAAGAAGAAGGAACAGTCTATTGGGGGTCAGGAATGAAAGATAGACTTCTCTGAATGTGTCACTAGTTTTGACTTTGGAATCATGTAAATGTTTTTCACAATTATAATAAAAATTAAACAAAAAACTCCCTAACATTTGAAAACAAAATAAATACAACAAATTACATATATATCAGTTGTTGGCAGAGCAACACAGAATTATTCCACGTTTCTTTAAGGCACAGTAATTTGACTCAACTGGTGGGATAGACCCAAAAGAGAAAAAAAATCACAAAGAAATCAAATTACTTTCAATAACCGTATTTGTTAGCAATAGTACTGGAATTGTTATTTTAAAACTATAAGATATGTATTGTAGAATAGAGTAAATAAATAATTATGTTAATGTCATTAGCAACTGAGATTTCAGCATGAGAAAAGGGACACAAATATAAAATCAAAGTAGTTGAGAACAAATTCTATAATTTCAATTTTGAGCTGAAAATATCAGGATGAACTGATTTATTTTTCTCTTTCTAAAAATATACCTTTAATGTTTTTATAGTTGAATACATCTATCTCTTCTTTTATATAACTTCCAGATATATAGCCTTTATTAGAAAGATTTCTTCTGCCCCTGCACTGTACTCACAGTCTACCAGACTTTCCATGTTTACCATTTTACTTTTATATTAAGTATTAAACTATCTGGAATTTATTTTTCAAAAATGTATAAGATAAGAATACATTTTTATTCTCTTCCAAATAGATAGCCAATTGTGCCAGTATCAATTATCAAATAATCTATACTTTTCCCACTGAACTGAACTATTGTCTTGGTCATACATTAACTTTTCACATATCCTGGTGTCTCATTTTGGATTTACTTTTCTGTTACACTGATCTTTTTGTCTAATCTTATATTAATATTATGTTGATTTGATCACAATGGCTTAATAGCATTTCCTAGTACCTAGCAAGACAAATCCTCCTTCAGTGTTCTTATTTTTCAGACTTTTCTTGACGACTCATTTTATCCAATTCTCCCTAAAAAATCTTGTTGGGATTCTATTTGGAATTGCTTTACATTTATATATTAATTCTGGGATAACTGACATTTTTCCATTAGGTCTCCCCATTCAAGAACACTGCATGTGCCTTTTCATTAGCTCACGAGATTGTCTTATATTTATAAAATATTTATAATGAAATTTTATAGGTTTCTTCATATAGCTCCTGTGACTTTCTGGCTAAATATATTCCAAAGTATTTTATAGGTTCTTGAAAAGTTTTTTTCCAGCTTTATTGAGGTATATATACTTGACAAATAAAAATTGTATATATTTAAGGTGTACAACGTGATGTTTTGATATACCTATATATTGTTAAATTATTACCACAATTAAACTAATTAACATATCCCTCACTTCACATAGTTATTATTTTTGTGTGTGTGTGAGAACACTTAAGATTAACTACATTTAAGTTTTTATTTAATCTTAATTAACTTAAATGTAAATAGCTACACGTGACTAGTAGCTACCATATCAAACAGCACAGGTCTATATTATCTAAAATAATGTTAAATAATAACAATAGTAGGTATGTCTTTATAGTCCCTGCTTTTAATCAAAATGGTTTTAACTTTAGCTACTTAGGATACTCTTTGTCTTGGTTTTTGGTAAACAGGCTGTTATATTTAGGGCTTTTTTCTATTCTTATTTTACTTAGAGTTTTTATTAGGAATTCCTGCTGAATTTTGTCAAATTACTTTTACTATTTATTTATGTGATCATAGGGCTTTTTCCTTTAACTTAGTGGTATAATGGATTATGATGATAGATTTTCTTATGTCTAACCACTCTCATTCCTGGAATAACCCATATTTAGTCATAGTCTAATTTGTTATTAAATGATTTTAAAATAAAAATTTAATGTGATTTTAACTAGAGATTATGTTATTTCTTTTTAAAATTTTTATTTTATATTGGAGTATAGTTGATTAACAATGTTGTGTTAGTTTCAGGTGTACAGAAAAGTGATTCAGTTATACATGTACATATATCCATTCTTTTTCAGATTGTTTTCCCATTTAGCTTATTACAGAATATTGAGCAGAGTTCCCTGTGCTCTACAGTAGCTCTATTTTCTTCAAGAGTACCTAGATCTTTCTGTTTCTTTGCCGTGACAAGGTAGAACTATGCTCCCCCTGTTGGGCATAGATCACCATTTCTGTAGAGCTCAGATCACCTAGGATGCAGCCCATCTTCACATGCATATTCAATTACTTATTCAAAAGGTAAGAAGATAGAATTGGACTAGGGGAAAACAGATAAAAGGTAAATAAACCTAAAATTCCTTCTCTAGACTTAGACTAGGCAGTTCTTGGAAAAATGGTAAAAATGACCAAGTTGATTACTATTCCTTTTACCACATAGATTTTTTTCTAGTGTATCAATAGGAATAAAAACTGGCCGATTAATTTAAATCTAGTGGGCAGTTCCCAGGAACAAAGTAAAGAGGCAGCAAGGGGCATGTAAGACAGATAAATTAAACTAAAGAAAATGATTGCAGAAGTAACAATTTAAGCAAAGTTACAGTTGGTGTGCTTTATATACAGGCAAATATTCACTGAAATATATAGTATCTTCTAAATACTCTAAAAATTAAAACTTCTACCAAATAAAGAGACAAGTGAAATAAAAGACCATCTTTGGCAGAAGTAAAATACTATCAGAACTAATTTGGGAGTATAACAATTAAAAATGAGAAAGATAGAGTAAAAATTATGATGATACTAATGGACATCCCAGATAAAGCACCTTCATTCTGCCTACCTAATACCTTCAATGCACCCAAGGGTTGCTAGGGCAAAGACACAGGCTACAGAATTGGCAGCTTCTCTGACTCCCACTTCAAAGGAGACACAAAGTTCATGGTTACATGAGGGAACATGAGTATGTATAAACCAAACTTGGCATATCTGTACTAATTTTTACATATACTACACTTCTTAAAGTTAAGTCCAGGCCACATAAAGAATCAAATGCTCTTATACATCCACTGTGCTGTATAAACTCTGAACTTCTACCAAATTCCAGTTCAGCACTACCTTTTCTCATGACTGAATAAATCCCACAGCAGCTATAAAACAAGACAGTTCTTACTGATGCCCTAGTAATATTTATCATTATTCCAGTGAGCCAAGTTTGATTGTTTTTTGTTGCGATACGCGGGCCGCTCACTGTTGTGGCCTCTCCCGTTGTGGAGCACAGGGTCCGGACGCGCAGGCTCAGCGGCCATGGCTCACGGGCCCAGCCGCTCTGCGGCATGTGGGATCCTCCCGGACCAGGGCACGAATCCGTGTCCCCTGCATCGGCAGGCGGACTCTCAACCACTGCGCCACCAGGGAAGCCCCTGATAGTTTTTTTTTTTTAAGTTGATAGTTTCTAATACATTATGACCCACTAAAGTATCAGTAAATGTGCACAAATGACTGGTAAATAAGGAGCAAATGCATCATGTTTCCAGAGAAATGAGCAGCAGATAAGCATTTGATTTATATTTTACTGTGATTAAGAAAACTGTGCTTCTGCCAGAACAGAAGACCGAAAAGGCAGGATATTATTGAAAAGCTCACAGACAGCCTCAATTTCTGGAATCTGACATCAACTTTATCCTCATCTCCTTACGTTATTTGTTCCCAGGATGCCACCATCATTTGGATAATTTTCCTAGCGAAGTTGCTTCATCCCCAACATAGAGCCCATCTGCAAAGACTGGGACAGATCTCTCTTTTACTTCCTCCCTCCCTTCCTTAAAAGAAGTTGCTTCCTTATAGTGCAGGCCTTGAGAAGTGAGACTCAACTGTAACTCTAGGCCAAGGCAACAGGAGCTGAAGTTAAATTTGCTTTTGCTTAGCCACACAGAAATGGATGTGAATGTAGGGCAGAGACAGAAATATACTCTTGAGATAATTTTTTATTATATAAAAGTAAGTAAATATGTATCTATGCTTATGTAACTGTGTATGTGAGTGTGCATGTAATTATGGGCGGAAATGAGGTTTTACTGAAAATATCTGGGAAAAAGAGAAACCCTGAATGCTTGTTGGCTTATTCTAAACCTGGCTGTGATCCATGAAGAAAACACTGTCAAAATCAACTTTATAAGAACTCTGGAAACAAATCAAAAGTTTATAGCAACTATACTTGTTGAGTGACATCACCAAAAATGGCAGAGTAGGGAACTCCAGGGTTCCATCTCCATGAAAACAACTAATAAGTGGTCAAAAACTGTCAAGTTTTTCAGAATTCTGGAATCTAATTTAAAAAATACAAGCAGTGGAAAGTTTAATGAGGAAAAAATTGGCTACACTGCAGTAAAAGAGTGCTGTGGTGTTTTTAATCACCTACCTACCAACTCCTCACTCCCCAGGTCAGTGGCAGCCATGAAGATGACATCCTGCACTCCTGGCACAGGTTGATATTGCCAGAGTGAGCAATACAGACCTTGTTCCCAAGGATTGTGATTGTTTCTTTCAAACTGACTAGTGGCTCCCTCAAGGACTGGTATAAGGGCCTGCCTTTATTTCATCTGAATTAGAGCAATCTCAGGGCTTCCTCAGTGGCTTGTGCCAAAAGCATTTAAAAGCAAAAGTATTGTCTGGAGCAGCCTGGGGGAAGGGATAACAGTAGAGACAAGAAATAGACAGCCTGAAAAGCCCTGGAAAAAGGGAGTTGGGAAAGGAAGCCTTCCAACAGCTCTTATGTATACCAGGGAATTGAGAAAGCTACATGCATGCCAAGAGCTAGACACATGTTCAGAAAAGGCCTGAGAAGATTTAAGCTTTCATCTCTGCCTGATCTTCAGGATTTGTCCAAGCAGGAACTGAAGGTTAAGGCAGAGTTGTAAAGGAACTGGCTAAGCATTTACAGAGTCCCCCAACACAGAGGCAATCTACAAACATTGGGAGAGTACTTTTCTCTTTCTCTTTTTTCCTTTCTGTATTTCTTTTCTTGGCTCTAAGCATTTAAGAAAATTCCATCAAAATACTAGTTGACCACTAATCTAATGGAATACAAACCTAACTGGCCACATTACACAATACAGTAGTCTCCCCTTATCTATGAGGGATACGTTCCAAGACCTCCAGTGGATACCTGAAACTGAAGATAGTACCAAATTCTATATATATGAATACTGTGTTTTTTCCTATACATACATACTTATGATAAAGTTTAATTTATAAATTAGGCACAGTGAGAGACTAACAATAGTAATAACAATAACACTGAACAATTATAACAGTATACTGTAATAAAAGTAATGTGAATGTGGTCTCTCTCTTTCACTCTCCCTCTCAAAATATCATATTGTACAAACTTAATGCCTTTTCCATCCTAACCAAACACTTATCATGCACTGTGGCCATAACTCTTGTAGTTTGAGGTGCAACAGGAAAACTATCATGAATTTCTTTTTCCTTCTTCCTGATTTCACAGATAGAAGATTCTTTCTTACTGTAGATCTTAGCAACCTCAGCAAACAATTTTTTTCTTCCCTTATTAAGTCAAGAACTTTCACCTTTTCATTTAAAGGAAGCACTTTAAAGCTTCTCTTTGGCATATATGAATTGCTAGCATCACTACTCTTATGCTTTGGGGCCATTATTAAGTAAAATAAGGGTTATTTGAACACAAGCACTGCAATACTGTGACAGTTGATCTAATAACCAAGATGGCCACTAAGTGACTAACAGGCAGGATATGCTGGACAAAGGGATGATTCATGTCTCAAGTGGGACAGAGTGGAACAATGAGATTTCATCATGCTACTCAGAACAGTACACAATTTAAAACCTACGAATTATTTATTTCTGGAATTTTCCATTTAATATTTTCAGACCATGGTTGACTGTGGGTAACTGAAACCATGGAAAGTGAAACTGAGAATAAGGGGGAACTACTGTAGAGATTTTATAAAAATAGTTTAGAAAAGTTATTAAACAAATACAGTCCACAATAGGAAGCAAAACACACCCTGAGGAAGAGGAACAATCGTATTTCAAAAGTTGCCATATTATAACATTCAAAATATCCAGTTTTCAACAAAAATTAAAGGAAGCCAAAGAAAGGAAAAAGAATGGCACATTCACAGGAAAAAAGAAATTAATAGAAACTGTCCCTAAAGAAGCTGAGACATTGTTTTTACTAGACAAAGAGTTTAAATCAACTGTCTTAAATATGCCCAAAGAGCTAAAGGAAACCAAGAACAAAGAACTAAAGGAGAGTAGAACAATATCACACCAAGCAGAGAATATCAATAAAGAGATATAAATTATAAAAAGGAATGAAAAAGAAATTCTGGGGTTGAAAAGTATAATAACTGAAATAAAAAATTCACTGGAGGAGAGAGTTTTGAGCAAGGTTTGAGCAAGGAGAAGAAAGAATCAATGAACTTGAAGATAGACTAATCCATATTATCTGGTCTGAGGAGCAGGAAGAAAAAGGAATAAAGAAAAATTAATAGAGCCTAAGAGACTGATAAGACACTATCAATCATACTAACATATGCAAATGGGATTCCTGGAGGGATGGAAGAGAGAGAAAAGGGAATAAAAAATATTTAAAGAAATAATAACTGATAACTTCCCAAATTTGATGAAAGACATGAACCTATGTATACATGAAGAAGCTAACAACCTCCAAGCAGTGTAAATTCAAGAGATCCACACTGAGACACATTATAGTCAAATGGTCAAAATACAAAGCCAAAGAGAGAATTTTGAAATAATGAAGAAGTGACTCATCATGTACACAAGAGCCTCAATAAGATTAACAGCCTATTTCTCTTCAGAAGCCATGGAGGCCAGAAGACAATGGGGTCACATATTCAAAGTGCTGAAAGAAAAAAACTGTCAAGCAAGAATCCTATATGTGGTAAAACTATGCTTCAAAAACAAAGTAGAAATTAAGATATTCCCAGATAAACAAAAACTGAGGGAGTTTGTTACTAGTAGACCTGCCCTGCAAGAAATGTTAAAGGAGGCCCTTCAGGCTGAAATGAAAGGACACTAGACAATAACTCAAAGCCGTATGAAGAAATAATGAACAACACAAAGATAGCTACATAGGTAAATGTATAGGCCAGTATTACTGCATTTTTTGTTTGTAACTCCTCTTTTCTTTTCCTTCAGTATTTAAAAGACAAATACCTAAAAATAATTATAAATCTATGTTATTGGACACACAATATATAAAGGTGTAATTTGTGACATTAATAACATAAAGAGTGGGGGAAAGGGCTACACAGGCATAGGGTTATTGTATGCCATTTAAATTATTGATATCAATTCAAATTATTGGGTTGGCCAAATTTTTCATTTGGTTTTATTCTGTTAGATGGCTCTAGTGGCACTTAGTTGTCCTTAACTTCGTTAGAAACAATTTTGCTAGATTGTATGTGACAGCTGTCATATCAGCATGCATTTGAAAAAAGACATCAAAATTGATGAATTTTTGTGTAGCCATTTTAATATTGAAGATGGAAGGAAAAAAGCAACATTCTCAGCATGTTATGCTTTATTATTTCAAGAAAGGTAACAATGCAATTGAAACTCAAAAAACGATTTGTGCAGTATATGGAGAAGGTGCCGTAACTGATCAAACGTGTCAAAAGTGGTTTGTGAAGTTTTGTGCTGGAGATTTCTTGCTGGATGATGCTCCATGGTCGGGTAGACCAGTTGAAGTTGATAGAGATCAAATCAAGACATTAATTGAGAATAATCAATGTTATACCACGTGGGAGATAGCCAACATACTCAAAATATCCAAATCAAGCACTGAATCATTTGCACCAGCTTGGTTTTGTCAATAGCTTTGATGTTTGGGTTCCACATAAGTTAAGTGAAAAGAATCTTGACTATATTTCCACATGCGATTCTCTACTGAAACATAAGTTCCGTTTTACTTTTTTTACTGAAAAGTTATTTTTTTACTGAAAAGTTCCGTTTTTAAAACAAATTGTGATGGGCAATGAAAAGTGGATACTGTACAATAATGTGAAATGGAAGAAATCGTGGGGCAAGTGAAATGAACCACCACCAACCACCCCAAAGGCCAGTCTTCATCCAAAGAAGGTGATGTTGTGTATATGGCAGATTGGAAGGGAGTCCTCTATTATGAGCTCCTTCCAGAAAACCAAACAATTAATTCCAACAAGTACGGCTCCCAATTAGACCAACTGAAAGCAGCACTCGACAAAAAGCGTCCAGAATTAGTCAACAGAAAACGCATAATTGTCCATCAGGATAATGCAAGACCACTTGTTTCTTTGATGACCAGGAAAAACCTGTTACAGCCTGGCTGGGAAGTTCTGATTCATCTGCCGTATTCACCAGACATTGCACCTTCAGATTTCCATTTGTTTAAGTCTTTACAAAACTCTCTTAATGGAAAAGATTTCAATTCCTTGGAAGACTGTAAAAGGCACCTGGAAGAGTTCTTTGCTAAAAAAAAATTAAAAGTTTTGGGAAGATGGAATTATGAAGTTGCCTGAAAAATGGCAGAATGTAGTGGAACAAAAGGGTGAATACATTGTTCAATAAAGTTCTTGGCGAAAATGAAAAATGTGTCTTTTAGTTTTACTTAAAAACTGAAGGCACTTTTTGGCCAACCCAATAGACTGTTATAACTATAGGATATTAAATGTCTTCCCCATGGTAACCACTAAGAAAATATCTATAGAATGTACACAAAAGGAAATGAGAAGGGAACCTAAATGTGTCACTACATAAAATCAACTAAACACAAAGGGAAATGAGGGACAAAAAAACTATAAGACACATAGAAAACAAATAGCAAAATGGCAGAAACACTTTATTTTTCCTGAGGAGTAAGGGATTTAAGCTCCACATCAGGCACCCATTTCTTAGATCCTTCACAGAAAATAAAAGACCCTCAAACACCTGGCTTTGAAAACCAATGAGTAATAGTCCAGGAAAACTGTAGAACTACAGGGAACAGAAAAACCCACTCTTGAAGGGGTCATGTGCAGCCATAGCCCTGGCACAACAGGAGGGTGCAAGCAACCCACACAGGGGACATTCCTTGAGTGCCTGGCTCTGGTGGCTAGGTGGGATTGCACTTCCAAACCCCACAGACATCTCCTACATAAGGCCATTCCTTCAAGACTGGGAGAGGTAACTGATTTACCTAATACATAGAAACAAATGCAGAGAGTTAAGCAAAAGAGGAAACAGATTGTTCCAATCAAAAGAACATGACAAAACCTCAGAAAAAGCACTAAACAAAATGGAGATAAACAATATACCTGATAAAGAGTTCAAAGTAATGGACATAAAGATGCTCACCAAATTCGGGAAAAGAATGGGGAAACACAGTAAGACCCTCAACAAAGAAATAGAAAATATAAGAAAATACCAACACAACTACCATATGACCCAGCTATTCCACTTCTGGGTATTTTCTAAATAGGACAAAAACACGAATTCAAAAAGATATATGCACCCCCATGTTCATTGTAGCATTATTTACAGTATCCAAGATATGGAAACAACTTAAGTGTCCATCAATGTATGAGTGGATAAGGAAGATGTTATATATATGTACAATGGAATACTATTCATTCATAAAAAAATTGAAATCCTGCCATTTGTGACAACATGGATGGACCTTGAGGGTATTATGCTATATATATATATTCTTTTTCAGATTCTTTTCCGTTATAGGTTATTACAAGATATTGAATATAGTTCCCTGTGTTATACAGTAGCTTCTTGTTGTTTATTTATTTTCCATACAGTAGGGTGTATCTGTTAATCCCAGATTCCTAATTTATCGGTCCCCCTCCCTTTGCCCTTTGGTAACTATAAATTTGCTTTCTATGTGTGTCAGTCTATTTCTGTTTTGTAAATACATTCCTTTGTATTTTTTTTAGAGTCCATATATAAGTGATATCAAGATATTTATCTTTCTCTGACTTCACTTAGTATGATAATCTCTAGGTCCATCCATGTTGCTGCAAATGGCACTATTTCATTCTTTTTTATGGCTGAGTAACATTCCATTATATATATAATATTCCATTTTATACATATATATATATATTCTCACATCTTCTTTATCTATTCATCAGTCAGTGGACATTTAGGTTGCTTCCATGTCTTGGCTATTATAATAGTGCTGCTATGAACATAGAGGTGCATGTATCTTTTCAAATTAGAGTTTTTGTCTTTTCCGGATATAAATCCAGGAATGGGATTGCTGGATCATATGGTAACTCTACTTTTAGTTTTTAAAGGAACCTCCATACTGTTCTCCATAGTGACTGCACCAACTTACATTCCCACCAACAGTACAAGAGGGTTCCCATTTCTCCACACCCTCTTCAGCATTTACTATTTGTACTTTTTGATGGTCATTCTGGCCAGCATGAGGTAGTACCTCATCGTAGTTTTGATTTGTATTTCCCTAATAATTAGCGATGTTGAGCATCTATTCATCTGCTTCTTGGACATCTGGATGTCTTCTTTGGAGAAATGTCTATTTAGGTATTCTGCTCATTTTTTGATTGGGTTGTTTGTTTTTTTGATATTGAGCTGTATAAGCTACTTGTATATTTTGGAAATTAATCCCTTGTTAGTCGCATCATTTGCGAATATTTTCTCCATTCCATAGGTTGTCTTTTCATTTTGTTTATGATTTCCTTTGCTGTGCAAAAGCTTATAAGTTTAAATTAGGTCCCATTTGTTTATTTTTGGTTTTGCTTCCATTACTTTAGGAAACGATCCAAAAAAATATTGCTATGATTTATGTCAAAGGGTGTTCTATGATTTCCTCTAGGAGTTTTATAGTATCCAGTGTTACATTTAAATTTTAATCCTTTTTTTTTTTTTTTTTTTTGCAGTACGCGGGCCTCTCACTGTTGTGGCCTCTCCCGTTGCGGAGCACAGGCTCCGGACGCGCAGGCTCAGCAGCCATGGCTCACAGGCCCAGCCGCTCTGCGGCATGTGGGATCTTTCCGGACCGGGGCATGAACCCGTGTCCCCTGCACCAGCAGGCGGACTCTCAACCACTGCGCCACCAGGGAAGCCCCAGTTTTAATCCATTTTGAGTTTATTTTTGTATATGGTGTTAGAGAATGTTCTAATTTCATTTTTTTACATGCAGCTGTCCAGTTTTCCCAGCACCACTTATTGAAAAGACTATCTTTTCTCCACTGTATTTTCTTGCCTCCTTTGTCATAGATTAATTGATATGGTCAGTTGATTTTCCACATGGGTGCCAAGACCATTCAATAGGGGAAAGGATAATCTCTTCAACAAATGGTTTTGGGAAAACTGGATAAGACGTCCACATACAAAAGAATAAAGTAGGACCCTTACTTTACACCATATACAAAAACTAGCTCAAAATGGATCAAAGACCTAAATATAAGACCCCAAACTACATAACTCTTAGAAAAAAACATAGGGGAAATCTTCATGATAGCGGTTTTGGCAACAGTTTCTTGGATATAACACCAAAGGTACAGGGAACAAAAGGAAAAATGCATTAGATGCCATAACAATCAAAAATTTTGTGCATCAAAGTATACTATCGTGATTATGAATTAGTAATCCACAGAATAGGAGAA
Organism: Delphinus delphis; assembly: GCF_949987515.2. Taxonomy (NCBI): domain Eukaryota; kingdom Metazoa; phylum Chordata; class Mammalia; order Artiodactyla; family Delphinidae; genus Delphinus; species Delphinus delphis. Next base: position 41,425,375 of record NC_082704.1, read on the forward strand.
AATATTTTCAAATCATATATCTGATAAGTTGTTAGTTTCTAGAATATATAAAGAATGTCTACAACTAAACAACAGTAAAAGATAAAAACCAACCAACTCAATTTTAAAAATGGGCAAAGGACTTGAATGGACATTTCTCCAAAGAAGATATACAAATGACCAATTATCACATGCAAAGATGCTCAATATTACTAGGGAAATCAAACATCACTAGCGAAGTGCAAATCAAAACCACAATGAAGGTGATATCAGCCCTGAACCAAGATGGCAGAGTAGAAGGACGTGCTCTCACTCCCTCTTGTGAGAACACCAGAATCATAACCAGCTGCTGGACAATCATCGACAGGAAGACACTGGAACTCACCAAAAAAGATACCCACATCCAAAGACAAAGAAGCTACAATGAGACAGTAGGAGGGGCACAATCACAGTAAAATCAAATCCCATAACTGCTGGGTGGGTGACTCACAGACTGGAGAACACTTATACCACAGAAGTCCACCCACTGGAGTGAAGGTTCTGAGCCTCACATCAGGTTTCCCAACCTGGGGTCCGGGGGTCCAGCAACAAGAGGAGGAATTCCTAGAGAATCAGACTTTGAAGCCTAGTGGAATTTGATTGCAGGACTTTGACAGGACTTGGGGAAACAGAGACTCCACTCTTGGAGGGCACACACAAAGTAATGTGTGAATCACGACCCAGGGGAAGGAGCAGTGACCCCAGGGGAAACTGAACCAGACCTACCAGCTAGTGTTGGAGGGTGTCCCACAGAGGCAGGGGGTGGCTGTGGCTCATGGCGGGGACAAGGACACTGGCAGCAGAAGTTCTGGGAAGTACTCCTTGTCGTGAGCCCTCCCAGAGTCTGCCACTAGCCCCACCAAAGAGCCCAGGTAGGCTCCAGTGTTGGGTTGCCTCAGGCCACAAAACCAAGAGGCAGGGAACCCAGCCCCACCCATCAGCAGTCAAGGGGATTAAAGTTCTACTGAGCTCTGCCCAGAAGAGCAACAGTCAGCTCTAACCACCGCCAGTCCCTCCGATCAGGAAACTTGCACAAGCCTATTAGATAGCCTCATCCACCAGAGGGCAGACAACAGAAGCAAGAAATACAATCCTGCAGCCTGTGGAACAAAATCCACATTCACAGAAAGGCAGACAATATGAAAAGGCAGAGAGCTATGTACCAGATGAAGGAACAAGATAAAACCCCAGAAAAACAACTAAATGAAGTGGAGATAGGTAACCTTCCAGAAAGAGAATTCAGAATAATGATAGTGAAGATGATCCAAGACCTCAGAAAAAGAATGGAGGCAAAGATCGAGAAGATGCAAGAAATGTTTAACAAAGACCTAGAAGAATTAAAGAACAAAAAAACAGATGAACAATACAATAATTGAAATGAAAACTACACTAGAAGGAATCAATAGCAGAATAACTGAGGCAGAAGAATGGATAAGTGACCTGGAAGACAGAATGGTGGAATTCAATGCTGCGGAACAGAATAAAGAAAAAGAATGGAAAGAAATGAAGACCGCCTAAGAGACCTCTGGGACAACATTAAATGCAAGAACATTCGCATTATATGGGTCCCAGAAGGAGAAGAGAGAGAGAAAGGATCCAAGAAAATATTTGAAGAGATTATAGTCAAAAACTTCCCTAACATGGAAAGGAAATAGCCACCCAGTCCAGGAAGCGCAGCAAGTCCCATACAGGATAAACGCAAGGAGAAACATGCAGAAACACATAGTAATCAAATTGACAAAAATTAAGACAAAGAAAAATTACTGAAAGCAGCAAGGGAAAAATGACAAAAAACATACAAGGGAACTCCAATAAGGTTAAGAGCTGATTTCTCAGCAGAAACTCTACAAACCAGAAGGGAGTGGCATGATATACTTAAAGTGATGAAAGGAAAGAAACTACAACCAAGATTACTCTACATGGCAAGGATCTCATTCAGATTCGATGGAGAAATCAAAAGCTTTACAGACAAGCAAAAGCTAAGGGAATTCAGCACCAGGAAACCAGATGTACAACAAATGCTAAAGGAACTTCTCTAAGTGGGAAACACAAGAGAAGAAAGTGACCTACAAAAACAAACCCAAAACAATTAAGAAAATGGTCAAAGGAACATACATATCGATAATTACCTTAAACGTGAATGGATTAAATGCTCCAGCCAAAAGACACAGGCTCACTGAATGGATACAAAAACAAGACCCATATATATGCTGTCTACAAGAGACCCACTTCAGACCTAGGGACACATACAGACTGAAAGTGAGGGGATGGAAAAAGATATTCCATGCAAATGGAAATCAAAAGAAAGCTGGAGTAGCAATTCTCATATCAGATAAAATAGGCTTTAAAATAAAGAATGTTACAAGAGACAAGGAAGGACACTACATAATGATCAAGGGATCAATCCAAGAAGAAGATATAACAATTATAAATATATATGCACCCAACATAGGACCACCTCAATACATAAGGCAACTGCTAAGAGCTATAAAAGAGGAAATCGACAGTAACACAATAATAGTGGGGGACTTTAACACCTCACTTACACCAATGGACAGATCAACCAAAATGAAAATAAATAAGGAAACAGAAGATTTAAATGACACAATAGACCAGAGAGATTTAATTGATATTTATAGGACATTCCATCCAAAACCAGCAGAATACACTTTCCTCTCAAGTGCGCACAGAACGTTCTCCAGGATAGATCACATCTTGGGTCACAAATCAAGCCTCAGTAAATTTAAGAAAATTGAAATCATATCAAGCATCTTTTCTGACCACCATGCTATGAGATTAGAAATGAATTACAGGGAAAAAAATGTAAAAAACACAAACACATGGAGGCTAAACAATACGTTACTAAATAACCAAGAGATCATTGAAGAAATCAAAGAGGAACTCAAAAAATACCTAGAGACAAAGGACAATGAAAACACGACTATCCAAAACCTATGGGATGCAGCAAAAGCAGTTCTAAGAAGGAAATTTATAGCTATACAAGCCTACCTCAAGAAACAAGAAAAATCTCAAATAAACAATCTAACCTCGCACCTAAAGGAACTAGAGAAAGAAGAACAAACAAAACCCAAAGTTAGCAGAAAGAAAGAAATCATAAAGATCAGAGCAGAAATAAATGAAATAGAAACAAAGAAAACAATAGCAAAGATCAGTAAAACTAAAAGCTGGTTCTTTGAGAAGATAAACAAAATTGATAAACCATTAGCCAGACTCATCAAGGAAAACAGGGAGAGGGCTCAAATCAATAAAATTAGAAATGAAAAAGAAGTTACAACAGACACTGCAAAAATACAAAGCATCCTAAGAGACTAATACAAGCAACTCTATACCAATAAAATGGACAACCTGGAAGAAATGGACAAATCCTTAGAAAGGTATAACCTTCCAAGACTGAACCAGGAAGAAACAGAAAATATGAACAGACCAATCACAAGTAATGAAATTGAAACTGTGATTAAAAATCTTCCAACAAACAAAAGTCCAGGACCAGATGGCTTCACAGGTGAATTCTATCAAACATTTAGAGAAGAGCTAACACCCATCCTTCTCAAACTCTTCCAAAAAATTGCAGAGGAAGGAACACTGCCAAACTCATTCTATGAGGCCACCATCACCCTGATACCAAAACCCAACAAAGATACCATAAAAGAAGAAAATTACAGACCAATATCACTGATGAATATAGATGCAAAAATCCTCAACAAAGTACTAGCAAACAGAATCCAACAACACATTAAAAGGATCATACACCACGATCAAGTGGGATTATTCCAGGGATGCAAGGATTCTTCAATATATGAAAATCAATCAATGTGATATACCATATTAACAAATTGAAGGAGAAAAACCATATGATCATCTCAATAGATGCAGAAAAAGCTTTTGACAAAATTCAACACCCATTTATGATAAAAATTCTCCAGAAAGTGGGCATAGAGGGAACCTACCTCAACATAATAAAGGCCATATACGAAAAACCCAAAGCAAACATCATTCTCAATGGTGAAACACTGAAAGCATTTCCTCTAAGATCAGGAACAAGACAAGGTTGCCCACTCTCACCACTATTATTCAACATAGTTTTGGAAGTTTTAGCCACAGCAATCAGAGAAGAGAAAGAAATAAAAGGAATCCAAATTGGAAAAGAAGAAGTAAAGCTGTCACAGTTTGCAGATGACATGATACTCTACATAGAGAATCCTAAAGATGCCACCAGAAAACTACTAGAGCTAATCAATGAATTGGTAAAATTGCAAGATACAAAATTAATGCACAGAAATCTCTTGCATTCCTATACACTAATGATGAAAAATCTGAAAGAGAAATTAAGGAAACACTCCCATTTACCACTGCAACAAAAAGAATAAAATACCTAAGAATAAACCTACCTAGGGAAACAAAAGACCTGTATGCAGAATACTATAAGACACTGATGAAGGAAATTAAAGATGATACAAATAGATGGAGAGATATACCATGTTCTTGGACTGGAAGAATCAATATTGTGAAAATGACTATACTACCCAAAGCAATCTACAGATTCAATGCAATCCCTATCAAATTACCAATGGCACTTTTTATGGAACTAGAACAAAAAGTCTTAAAATTTGTATGGAGACAAAAAAGACCCCGAATAGCCAAAGCAGTCTTTAGCGAAAAAACGGAGCTGGAGGAATCAGACTCCCTGACTTCAGACTATACTACAAAGCTCCAGTAATCAAGACAATATGGTACTGGCACAGAAACAGAAACACAGATCAATGGAACAAGATAGAAATCCCAGAGTTAAACCCACGCACCTATGGTCAACTAATCTATGACAAAGGAGGCAAGGGTATACAATGGAGAAAAGGCAGTCCCTTCAGTAAGTGGTACTGGGAAAACTGGACAGCTACATGTAAAAGAATGAAATTAGAACACTCCCTAACACCATACACAAAAATAAACTCAAAATGGATTAGAGAACTAAATGTAAGACCAGACACTATAAAACTCTTAGATGAAAACATAGGAAGAACACTCTTTGACATAAATCACAGCAAGATCTTTTTTGATCCACCTCCTAGTATAATGGAAATAAAAACAAAAATAAAGAAATGGGACCTAATGAAAGTTAAAAGCTTTTGCACAACAAAGGAAACCATAAACAAGACAAAAAGACAACCCTCAGAATAGGAGAAAATATTTGCAAACGAATCAACGGACAAAGGATTAATCTCCAAAATATATAAACAGCTCATGTAGCTCAATATAAAAAAAAAAAACAACCCAATCCAAAAATGGGCAGAAGACCTAAATAGACATTTCTCCAAAGAAGACATACAGATGGCCAAGAAGCACATGAAACGCTGCTCAACATCACTAATTATTATAGAAATGTAAATCAAAACTACCATGAGGTATCACCTCACACCAGTTAAAATGGGCATCATTAGAAAATCTACAAAGAACAAATGCTGGAGAGGGTGTGGAGAAAACGGAACCCTCTTGCCCTGTTGGTGGGAATGTAAATTGATACAGCCACTATGGAGAACAGTATGGAGGTTTCTTAAAAAACAAAAAATAGAATTACCATATGATCCAGCAATCTCACTACTGGGCATATACTCAGAGAAAACCATAATTAAAAAAGATACATGCACACCAATGTTCATTGCAGCACTGTTTAGAATAGCCAGGTCATGGAAGCAACCTAAATCCCATCGACAGACGGATGGATAAAGAAGAAATGGTACATATATACAATGGAATATTACTCAGCCATAAAAAGGAAGGAAATTGGGTCATTTGTTGAGACGTGGATGGATCTAGAGACTGTCATACAGAGTGAAGTAAGTCAGAAAGAGAAAAACAAATATCGTATATTAACGCATATATGTGGAGCCTAGAAAAATGGTACAGATGAACTGGTTTGCAGGGCAGAAATTGAGACACAGATGTAGAGAACAAACGTATGGACACCAAGGGGGGAAAGACGTGGGGGGGTGGGGGTGTCGTGTGATGAATTGGGCGATTGGGATTGACATGTATACACTGATGTGTATAAAATTGACAACTAATAAGAAACTGCTGTATAAAAAATAAATAAAATAAAATTCAAAAATTAAAAAAAACACCACAATAAAAATAATGGCTATATATGTTCTGTGCAAGCTAGTTTGACAAGAGTGTTGCTTCTGGGAATGGATGTGATTGCTGTTTTTTAATGTTCTAGGGATTTGTTCAACAATACATCTAATAAAGATGAATACGAGTGCTAAAAAAAAAGCCCACCGTGAGATACCATTACATACCCATTACGATAGCTGTTGTTTTTTAAAAATGGAAAATAATAAGTGTTGGTGAGTAGGTGAGGATGTGGAGAAATTGGAACCCTGTGCATTGTTAGTGGGTTGTGAAATGGTGCAGTCACTATGGAAAACAGCTTGGTGGTTCCTCAAAATTTAAAACATAGATTTACCATATGATCCAGCAATTCAACTTCTAGGTATATAATCTGAACAATTGCAAGCAGGGGCTCAGATACTTGTACACCACTGTTCATAGCAGAATTATTCACAGTAGCCAAAGGTAGTAACATCCCAAATGTCCATGGGCAGATAAATGGATAAAGAAAATGTGGTATATCCGTACAATGAAATATTATTCAGCCTTTAAAAGGAATGAACTCTGATACATGCTACAACAGGGATGTACCTTGAGAATATTATGCTAAGTGAAAGAAGCCCGATACAGAAAGACAAATGTTGCACAATTTTATTTATATGAGGTACCTGGAATAGGCAAATTCATAGAGACAGAAAGTAGAAGTTACCAGGAGCTGGGGGAAGAGGGGGAATGGTGAATAACTGTACAACTAATTGTTTAGGGGAAGTCCGAATATGTAGACATAGACACAGAGTCAAATGGAACTGAACTTAAATTCAATATTGGCTCTGCCATTTACTAGATGTGTGACATGAGTCAAGATAACTTTTTAAAATCTCAGTTTACTCATCTGAAAAAAGCAAAAACAAAAACAAGAACAGGATCATAGTCACATCAAACTCACAAAGCAGTTGTGAGCATTAAATGAGATAATGCATGAAAAACACTTAGTAAAGAGCTTAGGGGAGAAGGGGAAGATGGCGGAAGAGTAAGACGCAGAGACCACCTTCCTCCCCACAGATACATCAGAAATACATCTACACGTGGAACAACTCCTACAGAACACCCACTGAACGCTGGCAGAAGACCTCAGACCTCCCAAAAGGCAAGAAGCTCCCCACGTACCTGGGTGGGAAGAAGAAAGGAAAAACAGAGACCAAAGAATACGGATGGGACCTGCACCAGTGGGAGGGAGCTGTGAAGGAGGAAAGGTTTCCACACACTAAGAAGCCCCTTCATGGGAGGAGACTGCGGGTGGTGGAGTGGGAAAGCTTCGGAGCCGTGGAGGAGAGCGCAGCAACAGGGATGCGGAGGGCAAAGCGGAGAGATTCCCGCACAGAGAATCGGTGCCGACCGGCACTCACCAGCCCGAGAAGCCTGTCTGCTCCCCTGCCGGGGCGGGTGGGGGCTGGGAGCTGAGGCAGGGAGAGGACTGGCGGTGTGAACACAGCCTGAAGGGGTTAGTGCACCACGGCTAGCCGGGAGGGAGTCTGGGAAAATGTCTGGACCTGCCGAAGAGGCAAGAGACTTTTTCTTCCCTCTTTGTTTCCTGGTGCGCGAGGGGAAGGAATTAAGAGCGCTGCTTAAAGGAGCTCCAGAGACGGGCGCGAGCCGCGGCTATCAGAGTGGACCCCAGAGAAGAGTATGAGATGCTAAGGCCACTGCTGCCACCACCAAGAAGCCTGTGTGCGAGCACAGGTCATTATCCACACCTCCCTTCCGGGGAGCCTGTGCAGCCCGCCACTGCCAGGGTCCGGGGATCCAGGGACAACTTCCCTGGGAGAACGCATGGCATGCCTCAGGCTAGTGCAACGTCACGCTGGCCTCTGCCGCCGCAGGCTCGCCCCGCACTCCGTACCCCTCCCTTCCCCCGGCCTGAGTGAGCCAGAGCCCCTGAATCAGCGGCTCCTTTAACCCCGTCCTGTCTGAGCGAAGAACAGACGCCCTCCGGTGACGTACACACAGAGGCGGGGCCAAATCCAAAGCTAAACCCGAGGAGCTGTGCGAACAAAGAAGAGAAAGGGAAAATTTTCCCAGCAGCCTCATGAGCAGCGGATTAAATCCCTTTTATTCTGAGCCGTGTGGATGAAAGGCTCTTGGTGCTGCAGCCAGGAGTCACTGCTGTCCCTCTGAGGTGGGAGAGCCAACTTCAGGACACTGGTCCACAAGAGACCTTCCAGCTCCACATAATATCAAACAGCAAAAGTCTCCCAGAGATCTCCATCTCAACACCAACACCCAGCTTCACTCAACGACCAGCAGGCTACAGTGCTGGACACCCTATGCCAAACAACTAGCAAGACAGGAACACAACCCCACCCATTATCAGAGAGGCTGCCTAAAATCATAATAAGTCCACAGACATCCCAAAACACACCAACAGACGTGGGCCTGCCCACCAGAAAGACAAGATCCAGCCTTATCCACCAGACACAGGCACTAGTCCCCTCCACCAGGAAGCCTACACAACACACTGAACCAACTTCAGCCACTGGGGACAGACACCAAAAACAACGGGAACTACAAACCTGCAGCTGCAAAAAGGAAACCCCAAACACAGTAAGAAAAGCAAAATGAGAAGACAGAAAAACACACAGCAGATGAAGAAGCAAGATAAAAACCCACCAGACCTAACAAATGAAGAGGAAATAGGCAGTCTACCTGAAAAAGAATTCAGAATAATGATAGCAAAGATGATACAAAATCTTGGAAATAGAATAGAGAGAATGCAAAATACATTTAACAAGGATCTAGAAGAACTAAAGAGGAAACAAACAACGATTAACAACACAATAAATGAAATTAAAAATACTCTAGAAGGGATCAATAGCAGAATAACTGAGGCAGAAGAACGGCTAAGTGACCTGGAAGATAAAATAGTGGAAATAACTACTGCAGAGCAGAATAAAGAAAAAAGAATGAAAAGAACTGAGGACAGTCTCCGAGACCTCTGGGACAACTTTAAAAGCAGCAACATTCAAATTATAGGGGTCCCAAAAGACGAAGAGAAAAACAAAGGGACTGAGAAAACATTTGAAGAGATTATAGTTGAAAACATCCCTAATATGGGAAAGGAAATAGTTAATCAAGTACATGTAGAAGTAGGAGATTAGATCACTCCCTAACACCATACACAAAAATAAGCTCAAAATGGATTAAAGACCTAAATGTAAGGCCAGAAACTATCAAACTCTTAGAGGAAAACATAGGCAGAACACTCTATGACATAAATCACAGCAAGATCCTTTTTGACCCACCTCCTAGAGAAATGGAAATAAGAACAAAAATAAACAAATGAGACCTAATGAAACTTAAAAGCTTTTGCACAGCAAAGGAAACCATAAACAAGACCAAAAGACAACCCTCAGAATGGGAGAAAATATTTGCAAATGAAGCAACTGACAGAGGATTAATCTCCAAAATTTACAAGCAGCTTATGCAGCTCAATAACAAAAGAACAAACAACCCAATCCAAAAATGGGCAGAAGATCTAAATAGACATTTCTCCAAAGAAGACATACAGACTGCCAACAAACACATGAAAGAATGCTCAACATCATTAATCATTAGAGAAATGCAAATCAAAACTACAATGAGATATCATCTCACACCAGTCAGAATGACCATCATCAAAAAAATCTATAAACAATAAATGCTGGAGAGGGTGTGGAGAAAAGGGAACACTCTTGCACTGCTGGTGGGAATGTAAATTGATACAGCCACTATGGAAAACAGTATGGAGGTTCCTTAAAAAACTACAAATAGAACTACCATATGACCCAGCAATCCCACTACTGGGCATATACCCTGAGAAAACCATAATTCAAAAAGAGTCATGTACCAAAATGTTCATTGCAGCTCTATTTACAATAGCCAGGAGATGGAAGCAACCTAAGTGTCCATCATCGGATGAATGGATAAAGAAGATGTGGCACATATATACAATGGAATATTACTCAGCCATAAAAAAACGAAATTGAGCTATTTGTAGTGAGGTGGATGGACCTAGAGTCTGTCATACAGAGTGAAGTAAGTCAGAAAGAGAAAAACAAATACCGTATGCTAACACATATATATGGAATCTAAGGAGAAAAAAAAAAAGGTCATGAAGAACCTAGGGGTAAGACAGGAATAAAGACACAGACCTACTAGAGAATGGACTTGAGGATATGGGGAGGGGGAAGGGTAAGCTGTGACAAAGTGAGAGAGTGGCATGGACATATATACACTACGAAATGTAAAATAGCTAGTTGGAAGCAGCCACATGGCACAGGGAGATCAGCTCGGTGGTTTGTGACCACCTAGAGGGGTGGGATAGTGAGGGTGGGAGGGAGGGAGACGCAAGAGGGAAGAGATATGGGAACATATGTATATGTATAACTGATTCACTTTGCTATAAAGCAGAAACTAACACACCATTGTAAAGCAATTATACTCCAATAAAGATGTTAAGAGGCTTCCCTGGTGGCACAGTGGTTGAGAGTCTGCCTGCCGATGTAGGGGACACGGGTTCGTGCCCCGGTCCGGGAAGATCCCACATGCCGCGGAGTGGCTGGGCCCGTGAGCCATGGCCGCTGACCCTGCGCATCCGGAGCCTGTGCTCCGCAACAGGAGAGGCTACAACAGTGAGAGGCCTGCATACCGCAAAAAAAAAAAAAAAAAAAGATGTTAAAAAAAAGTGCTTAGCACCTAATAAGTGCTTAGTGATTATTAACCTTAGAACAGTTCCTGGCACATAACTCAAACTTCTGTTGAAGGAATACATGCAACTGCATATTTCCTATAATGATGAAATTGACTGAAGCCATAGTTAAGGGAGAGGGAGGAAGGCTTTGGAGGGGATGGGGGTTCAGAAGAAGATATCAGAGAGACAGCAACATGACAGGACAAAACCCAGAAAAATATTCTGACAATATGACAGTATGTATATGACAGGTTTTTACCTGTACATCAGAGCTACTTCTTGGATCTGCTCTCCCCTACCAAGAGAAACCATAATTCGTGCCTTTTCCTTTTTTTCACTTTTCATTCCATTCTTTCTCAAGAAGGGGCTGGAAATCTGGCAGTAAAGGAAAAAATTACATATGTGTATGTTTGTGCCTTAATTTTTGCCTCCTTTCATGAAAGTCTTACCATATTTTAAGCACTTAATAAATATTTCAAATCAAGTCTGGCATATTAGATTATCAGTTAATATTTGTTGGATGATTGAATTTATAAGTGAGCAGTTACTTACTATGCTCCCCTCCTTCACCCATAGGGATACTCCCTCTGACACTTCTGTCAGAGCACTATTTTTATTTATCTAATATTTATATCTGATTCTCTTCACAAAAAGTTTTGAAGCAGTTTTCAGTGTTATGTACCACAACAGATAAAAATAATTAGGGATTGGGAGACAATGTGATGATTCAAAACAAGAGATCAACATATGCCAGTGAGGTTCACAGTTGTTAGAGGTGGGTTGCAAAATTGATTCTGAGCTTCCTAGCAGCCATCAAAAGGAAATTACATAATTCACATTGTCCAATGATTCAAAACACACTATTAATGGTATTTCAGTTACTGAGAATAGAAATTTTCCTTTGAGTTATTATTAAAGAATAATTTTTGATATAAATGCCATCAATAATTTTCTACAGTACATGAAAAATGAGTTTCATTGGTCCATTTTGTATTATAATCTTCAGTGTACCTCACCACATTATGCTAAAGTAAAGATCAGTGGATGAATTCTCAAAGGGACAAAAAACGGTTTTGTCTTGGTCTGAAGCTCTGGCAATTTAGCTTCACTGAAGGGAAAAAAATATCACGTATCCAGAAGAAACGACTGTACCACAATTAGTCTTCTAAAAATATTTATTCCTTACCATGAAGTTTAGATAAGTGAAGGCAACAGAGACTTCACGTCTATAATCTCTAAGAGGCACCACTTAATGTCTCTAATATTACCCCTGTGTCTTTAAGGACACCATTTTAGGAACGGTTTCATTTTTAGGAAAGTTCTGGAAACTTTTAGGTCACATGACTCAATAGGAAGCCATTTTATGACCTCAGCGAGAGACCATGGAGTGCCCTGAGGGACGGCGCTGCAGTTCCTCAGAAAATGATTTAACACCGACTTCAACATCAGAAGTAATGAGCCTCCGATATTCCCAAACTGCCGTTTTCCATGGAGCTGAAACTGCCGGCGGTCTTGGCGCCCAAACTGCCGGCGGTTTTGGCGCCCAAACTGAAGGCGGTCTTGGCGCCCAAACTCCTGCCGACTATGGCGCCCAAGCTGATGCCGCCATCGGCAACCAGGCTGCTGCCAGAACCCCTCTGGAAAACTTACGAGAAGGGACAGGTAAGTGGTTTTAAGATTTTTTCCGTACATTAAGGATCTATGGGAGAAACGAACTGCTAGAAGTTTATTTGAACCACGATGCCCATTTAAGAGAAATAAGCGGAGTACGCTGTATCTCTGTCCAAAAGATGTAAAATAGTGACTGTTTCGAAGGGATCAGCTAGTTAGAGTAGTTTGGGCGCGGATTCTAGTTATTTAATGCGTTTGCGCGGCGGTGTAGTTTTCACCAGGCGAGGTCGCGTCACCAAGGAACAAATCGGTCCAACCTAACAGATTTGTGGAGCAACCGATTCTGCCACCCCTTTTACAGTTATCACTGTGTGCTGGTAAAACCCCCGTGGCCGACCCAAGGGTCGTCCCTGTGTAAAGGGTATTTGTTCTTTTTTTTTTTTTTTTTTTTGCGTTATGCGGGCCTCTCACTGCTGTGACCTCTCCCGTTGTGGAGCACAGGCTCCAGACGCGCAGGCTCAGCGGCCATGGCTCACGGGCCCAGCCACTCCGCGGCATGTAGGATCCTCCCAGACCGGGGTACGAACCCACGTCCCCTGCATCGGCAGGCGGACTCTCAACCACTGCGCCACCAGGGAAGCCCGGGTATTTGTTCTGAAGCCTTGCTCCGCGAGGTACTTGAGCGGCCGCAATCAGCACCCTTCGAGTTACCGCCCAGGCACGCGGCAAGCTGGCCGCCGCCTCGAGGCCATCCGCCTATCCGCGGTGGCGGAAGTGTGGGGAGGGGTTGCGCGCGAGGCTCCTCCCTGTCGCCACACAGTCCGCCCGCCGCCGGGAGCCCACTCGCTCCCTCTGGAACCACCCTGTGCAGAGAGGCCGTCCCGGCGCGAGTCGGCTGAGGGGCGTGTGAGTCCGGCGGTCGGAGGGCTCAACGAGGCGCCAAGGGCTGCTCGCTGCTCTTCCCTTGCCAGCCCACCTGGGGTGGCGCGAAGGCTTAGGGCCCCTTGGCCTGGTGGGAGGTTTTCTAGGGAAATGGGATCAAAGCCTAGGGCTGCGGTCTTCCCTTGGGAGCCTAGTGCCCCTGGGATAAGGATGGAGTGGTCATTGCCTCCAAACTGCAGCTAGCAGCTATGAACTTGAGAAACTACCAATTTAGTTTTGTGCTGACTTGTGCTAATGGGAGCTTGCGGTCAGGCGCCCTCCATTTAATCATAATTCTGATTCCAATTCTAATTCTGATGAAGTGAGATGGAGCTGGCTGGGTGGGGGCGGTGAATGGTGGAGAGAGGCCCTGTTAATTTAATTAGGTATCAAAGAGTGCTTGCTGGAAAAATGTGGATGGCTTTTCTTAAAAGAAATATGATGCAACCAGTTCATTGTATAAATGCAGATAGCAAATCTAAAAAATCATTAAAACTCATTTCTACCAGGGATGTCTACCTTCTCTGAAATGGTTCCAGTTCTTACATTCTTTCTTTCATAAGAGAGGAGTTGCCAGAAAGGCACTGAAATGAACAAAATGCCTTAGTCTTAATTCTGCTGATAAATCTAAAAGTTACTACTGATCTGATAAAATCTTGCTTAGCAGCTAGTTCTTCAAATCTGTATTTCTGCTTCCAACCTTAAATGTTTGTTACTCTTATGTTAGGCAATGTACCCAGTTCCAAGATTTTTTATTCAATTTATTTTATTTTAATTAACTTTCCCCCTTACCTTTACATTTAGTTTTGTGTGTGTGTGTGTGTGTGTGTGTGTGTGTGTGTGTGTATAACTGTATGAGGCAGGAAAAGGAGAGAAATGGCTATCACAAATAATCTCTTTTTCTCCCTTTCTCTTTTTCTCTCTCTCTCTCCTCCCCCCCACCCCACCCTCCCATCCTGGGTGTCTGATTTTTCACTCCTGATTTCTCTTGTGCTTTCTATGCCTTTCTGGTAGTTTCTGAAGTCAGCCTAAAGGACTGAAATCATAACTGGTGAATGGTTTACCTGTAATAGGGTCTCAGACTCACTTGTATGAGGTTTTGTTTGTTTGTTTTTCCTTTTCTCTATTTTAACTGGTAGTGCTAAATATTCTTTGTCCTCCCCCCACTTTTTCCAATTTTTTTAAATTGAAGTATAGTTGATATACAATATTATATGTTACAGATGTACAATATAGTGATTCACAATTTTAAAGATTATGCTCTGTTTATTGTTATTATAAAATATTGGCTATATTCCTCGTGTTGCACAATATATCCTTGTAGCTTATTTTATTATTTTTTTTCTTGTAGCTTATTTTATACCTAATAGTTTGTACCTCTTAATCCTCTACCCCTACATTTCCCCTCCCCTTCCCTCTCTCCACTAGTAACCACTAGTTTGTTCTGTATATCTGTGAGTCTGCTTCTTTTTTGTTATATTCACTTGTATGTGTTTTTTAAAAAGGTTCCAGTGCTTTTAAGTGAGATTCAAATTCAAAACTCAGAACTCAATTAATGGTTTACAGAGTATTAGGGGCTATACATTATCTGGAGCTTTTCATCTAACTTAAATTATAAGATTTTATAACTTGGTGTATAGCATAGTGTCCTTAGAACATAAGAAAACTTTTTCAGTTTTCATATATGTACACTGCTTTTTTCCATTTATTTATTTATGGCTGTGCTGGGTCTTTGCTGCTGCATGCGGACCTTCTTTTTAGTTATGGCGAGCAGGGATCACTCCTTGCTGCAGCGCGAAGTCCTCTCATTACGGTGGCCTCTCCTGTTGTGGAGCACAGGCTCCAGGTGCGCAGGCCTCAGTAGTTGTGGCTCGCGGGCTCTAGAGCGCAGGCTCACTTGTTGTGGCACATGGGCTTAGTTGCTCCACGGCATGTGGGATCTTCCTGGACCAGGGCTCGAACCCGCATCCTCTGCATTGGCAGGCAGATTCTTAACCACTGCACCACCAGGGAAGCCCACTTTTTTCCATTTTTGAGAAAAAATTTCCTCAGAAGTAGTGTGGGCCCTAAAACTCAAAATGCAAGCCACTACAGATATATCCCTAATAGATGGAAAATAAGATGAAAAAATGAAGATCAACTTGGAGATTATTCACTTTACAGAATGTGCATTATATATATATGTGTGTGTGTATGTGTGTGTGTGTGTGTGTGTGTGTGTGTGTGTGTGTGTGTGTGTATGGATTCATCTTAGGATTCCTTCAAATGGCTCTTAGGGGTATTTCAAATAAGTGGTGGTTGTGAGGATTAAATGAAATAATAGACCTTATGCACTCAATGTAGAGCCTGGCACATGGAGTGCATGCAGTAAATGTTAGTGATGAATAAATCAAATTAGATTTTATGTTTTTTCATTATCATCCCTTCAGAAATGAGTCTATTCCATGAAGTTAGATGTACTTATATAGATAGCCCAGCCATAAGACTGGGGCTCCTAACTTTTCCCCGAGATAGCTCGGAGCTGTTGATGTTGGCTTTAGAGTCATAAAAAGCTGCCTGCTCTCACACGGACTGTTTAATTCCTACCATTTTATTGATCATTAAGGTGAAATACTGAAAATTAAGCTCTGTTTCCTTCAAATCATCATAGAGCATTTCTGCCAGTGGTTTTTGGGGTTGATTTTGGCCTTTGGTTGGCAGTCTTCTCTGCAGAGGTATGTAGCTTACTTGCTTTGGTAGTCACCACTGTATTGATGAGTTAATCCTTTACCGGAGAGTCTAAGAATATTAAGAAGACTAAATCATGTGTAACAGCTCTTACTTCATTTGTTATCATGTAATTAGTATTAACGTTGGAAAATCTGCACATATGGGAGGGGAGATAAGGTGACTTTATAAATAATCAAGTTATGTCAAATAAAGTGTTTTGAAGCTGTACACACATCATTCCAGTGAGGGTTATCAGCAAGATATTGTATAATTTTACCAGAAGTGGTCAGTAGAGGGGGCAAGAGGAGTTTTTGGTAACTCTGTTGGTTTTGTTTTTGTTTTCGTGAACTCAAAAACAAGAGATGAGTAGAAGCCAGGATGAACCTCCTTACGAATTTGAGAAGCAGTTTATATTGCGTCTGCCTCTGGTAAGAAACCCTTGTATCTCAGGCCAAATATCTTCAGGGCATAAGTATCAGCCCTGCTTGGATTCTGTAGCATTTCTGATTATTTAATGTAGGCTATAAAAACCAAGAACATTTGTTTCCAGGAGTTGTGTTGTATTTAGCAGTCCTATTCTAGCGTGTACTCCTTTAAGCAGCATTTCTTTTGTCCTGCACATGCCACCTACTGTGTGGGTTGATTTCCTGGCAAACAGGTGGGACAATGATGGATTCAGTCACTTATCACAGATGCCAACAGCCTTGCTCACTGGACAGCCAAGATAAGACTCTTCTAAAAGAGAGTTCCTTTCTGTCACCTCAAAAAGGGGCAATGGAGGGGTTAGCACTGTCTCCTCAAATTCATCATCATGCAAGGCTGTTGAAGCTCATTTCAGCATTGTGTTAGGGACTCTTCCCCTATTGACACCTGTATTTAAGTATTATTTAGTCTAAGAAAGGTACATTAAGTATGGGCTTCAGAAAGGTATTTCCCTAATTAGGGTTAGTTAATATAGCCAGTAAACTGCAGCTAAGCCTTCCCGTAGCAACTACAACTTGAAGGGTAACAGTGAGAAACAGGAAGGTACAGCTAGGAGAAGGCATTATCTGTAGCTACTAAAAGACAACAATGAGATTAGAGTCAACCTCATCCTAACTTGACTTACCCAGTGCACAGTATCTCATGGTACATGGCATTGTTCCTAACGTTTCGGAAGTTTAAGGTTCTATTTAAGGGAGGACTGTCTCTGACATATCTGTTCTATTACCTGCTAAGTAGACAATTCATCCTTCTGATTTTTCAATCTACCTCCTTTTTAGGAACATGCTTCTACTGCCAGAAAGATAATACGCTCTGGAAGTGCTGCCATGAAGGATAAACTGAAAATTGACTTATTGTGTAAGTAGTTAATATCCATTCACCATACATTGAACAGTAATTTATTAAGGGATTGCTATGTGTCAGGCACAATACTAGATACCAAGTATGTGACAAAGAATAGAATGTGGTTTCTGTCTTGATGGACTCAAAGAGAGGCTTCAGTCACTTCCATCTCTTCCTTTTAAGAGGAAAGGAAGTAGAACTTATACAACTTGAGGTAATTATCATGGTGTGTATAAGGAAGAACTTGGAGGTCAACTGTGGGATTTGCATACTGCTGATTGTCTCCTATATGAAACTTGTGATTTCTGACTGTCCAGGGGAATGACAGGTGGATGTACTATTCTTTGTTTACAAAAGTGACATATCTTTATCTTTTTTAAATAATATTTATTAGAGTTTTAAATACAGAGAAGTATATGAAGAATAAAATTTTAAATGGCCCATAATCCCACCACTCTGGTAGCCCTTACTGACACTTTTAAAAAAAGGAATACAAATGCATGGCTAGAAAATTCAAATAAAACAGAAAGGTTCAAAAGGAGAAGTGAAACTATCCTTCACAGTGCCTCAACCTCAATGCCAAGGATAACTAATATTGGCCTTTTCTCCTTGTGTTTCCTTATAGACAAAACTTTTATGCATAATACCAACGTATAAATAATCTCTCTATATTTTTAAAGATAATTTACACAAAAAGGATCATGTCAAACATAGTTCTGCATCTTTCTTTTTTCACTTAATATTAGAAGATTACACTTGAATCCTTTTGTATCAAGAGACGTTCATGTTTGAGACATCTGGGCAGGATTCAGAGTTGTCAGTATATAGCTGACTCTTTCTCTCTCTCTCTCTTTCTCTCTCTCTCTCTCTCTCCCTCTCTCTCTCTCCTCTCTCTCTCTCTCTCTCTCTCTCTCTTTCTCTCTCTCTCGCTATTGTGTAGAATTTTATCTAGAATTTTTATCTAGAATTTTATCTAGAATTTTAACTAGAGATTATAACTTGAGACTTATTAGTACTATTCTAGAATCAACCCTCCCCTTACCCAACCCTTTGAAAACACCCATGTACAATGACATGATCGAATGCTCCTAATGGTATCCAAACGAATGGGTTTAAATGAATGGAGTTGGCCTTTCAAGATGAGAATGAAACAGTTACCACTTCATTCACTTTAGTTCACAACCATGACCAAGAAACTCAGCTACTTTTGATGGAATGACATAAACTAGAAAAAAAGAGCTCCATATACTCTGCCTTCTTTGCTGTGGAAAGTTACTAATTGCGTACACAATTCTGGCATTGTGAGAAATAGTAAGTTTCAATGAAAGACTCCTCTGTCCCCCATAAGTCTTCATTATTCAAACCCCAGGAGTCTTGAGAGTACATTGGGAAGATGTCAGCTTTAATCTTTTCTACTTCTGTTCAGCTGATGGACGTCATGCAGTTGTTGGGGTTGAAGATGTCTCACTATCTGCTAAGCTGGTTGATTTGCCTTGTGTTGTTGAAAGCCTGAAAACTCTGGATAAAACAACTTTTTATAAAACGGCAGATATTTCCCAGGTATGGACAAGTTTTCTTAATCTACTCGCCCACACATCCTTCAAGGATTTACTTTCTCCCTCCTTTTCTTTCTTTCAATTCTCTTTTCACCTGCTTGTCATTTCTAATTTCCAGCTCAATTGCACGGGGAATACAATGTCATGTTCTGGTTTGGTGTTTGATCCATCACTTTTCACTACTTTATCCAAATAGCTTTTAGAGCCTCCTGTTTGCCATTTATAGTGCCTTTCATTATTTGAAAAATATGAGCATCTGGGATCTTCGTCTGAAATTCCTGTTAAAGCAGTGTGCTGTTAACTCTGGAGGTTTACATTGGTTCTTATTCATCATCTCTACTGTTGATTTTTTGTTTCCTTTATAAATCAAAATGCTAAGATATATCTTGTTTTCAACACATTCCTTCCGCAGTGGTAAACACTGGAGCTAAAAAAGACAACAACAAACTCAGAGTCCATATGCTGTGCTGCCGAGATAGAGAGAGAATGCATACGAGTGTATGTAATACTTGGTTTTCTGGAAATGCCAAGTAGCATTCTCCTTACTTTTGTGCTCCAGGATTTCTGGTGGTAAGAATGATCATTATCCATTACTAACCCAAGATTTGTGGCCACAGTCAACTTCTTTGTCTTTGTTAAATGCAGATGCTTGTGTGCACTGCTGATGGTGGTGTCCACTCTCATCCTGAAGAACCGGTTACCTCTACTGATCTTAAAGCAATCAGGAAAAGTAAAAAGGAGAGACAGAAAAAACATATCTGGAAGCATGGCAGTAAGTCATCAGTCCCTTGCTCATTCTGGCTAACTACATTTATCTGCTGGATCCTAATTACTTGTGAGCCAGGGATCTGTTACCACACTTAGGTATTTGGTTCAGTAGGCATCCAGACACTCTTAAAAGAACGAGTCGTGTCATGAGCCAGTGGCTTAGAGCATAACCTTATCAAATTCAGACAGATATGTGACTACCATCAGTCATATATACATTTCACCATGTTGAATTTATTTTAGTTACTCCACCACTTAGGAATGTCAAAAAGAGAAGCTTCTGCAAAACAACAAAAGAGGTTAGTGCCATGCTATTTCTGTGTCTACTGGTTGGATTGGAAGAGGATTATGAATGGGGGGGAAGGGAGACAGTCAGTTGGGTATTCATTTTTTCAGTCATTTATATGTCCAATAAACATTTGCTGAGTATGAGCAACATGCCAGGCACTGTGTGCTAACAATTGGAAATATGTAAAGAACAAAAACAGACTTGACCCTTGAAGTTATAGGGTAGTCACTTAGGGATCTAGATGTGTCATGAACTTGAAACTCCTGCTAACGCTTTTAAAAGTTTCCAACTGCAAAATCTTGTTTTAAAGTGAACACATCCAGAACCTGAGAATTGGGAATTGTGGTTGTATTTCTAACCTTAACTCAGACTTGTAGAACCCTGGGCAAACTACAGGAGTACTATACCTTGGCTTCTTTTTTAATTAAATTTTTTATTTTGAAATTATTGTAGATTTACATGCAGTTGTAAGCAATAGAAAAGAGATACTGTGTACCCTTTACCCAGTTCTTCCCATTGTAACATTTGCAAAACTATAGTACAGTATCACAAATAGGAAATTGACATTATTACTATTCACTAATCTTATTCAAATTGCTCCAGTTTTGCTTTCTCCTGTGTATGTGTGTGCATGTGTTTAGTTCTATGCAATTTTATCCCATGTGTATGTTGGTGTATCCACCCACGCAGTCAAGATACTGAACAGTATTGTCACCACCAGGATCCCTCATCTTGCCCTTTTAAAGCCACACCCATCTCCTCCTCACCCCAAACCACCAGGCTCTAACCCCTGCTAATCACTAATATGTTCTCCATCTCTATAATTTTGTCATTTCGAGAATGTCATATAAGTGGAATCATACAAAGTATAACAGTTGAGACTGGCTTTTTTTTTTCACTCAGATTAATTCCCTTAAGGTCCATGTGGATTGTTGCATGTATCAATAGTTCATTCCTTTTTATTGCTGAGTGGTATGCCGTGTTATGAATGTACCACAGTTTGCTTAATTGTTCACTCATAGAAGTACATCTTGGCTGTTTCCATTTTTTGACTATTATAAATAAAGCTGCCAGCAGGTTTTTGTGTGAACATAAGTATTCATTTCTTTGGCATAAATGCCCAGGAGTGCAATTACTGGGTATGTTGCATGTTTAGTTTTATAAGAAACTACCCATAGTGTTTTCCAAGTGGCTGCACCATTTTACATTTGCCCCAGAAATGTATGTGTGATCCAATTTCTTTACATTTTCACCAGCATTAGGTGTTGTCACTATTTTTTATTTTAGACATTCTTATAGATGTGTAGTGATCTCACTGTGGTATTAATTTGCATTTCCCTGATGGCTAAAGATGTTGAGCATCTTCTCATGTGCTTGTTTGCTATCTATATGTCCAGTTCAGTGAAGTGTCTGTTCATGCCTTTTGCCCATTTTCTAAATGGATTGCTTTTATTGTTGAGTTTTGAGAGTTCTTTTTTATATTCCAAGTACTAGTTTTCAGATACGTGGTTTGCAAATATTTTCTCCCAGTCTGTAACTTGTCTTTTTATGTTCTTCACTGGGTCTTTCAAAGAGCAAAAGGTTTTTTGTTTGATGAAGTCCAATTTATTGATTTCTCCTTTTAAGGATCATGTTTTTCATGTCAAGTATAAGAACTGTTTGCCTAGCCCAGATTCTGAAGATTTCGCCTATCTTTTTTAAGTTTTATATTTAATTTAAGTCTGCAATCCATTTTTGAGTTAATTTTTGTAAAAGGTTTGAGGGTTAGTTCAAGGTTGTTCTTTTTTTTTTCCCCTTTGCATGTCCAATTGTTCCAGCACCATTTGTTAAAAAGGCTACCCTTTGTCCGTTGTATTGCTTCTGCACCTTTGTAAAAACTAAGTTGGGCATATTTGTGTGAGATTTTTTTCTGGGTTCCATTAATCTGTGTTGATCACCGATTCCACAGTGTAGCTTTGTAATAAGCCTTGAAATCAGGAAGACTGATCTCACTTTTCTTTATTCAAGATTGTTGTAGCCATTCTAGAGTCTGTAATTTCCATATACATTTTAGAGTAAGCTTGTCTATGTCTATAGAAAACCTTGTTGGAATTTTGATAGGAATTGCATTAAACCTATAGATCAATAGCTTTACTATGTTTAATCTATGAACATGGTTGTTTTGGTTTTATACTGTCAGTCAACAGCATTCATTGAGTGCCTACTAAATATAAAACTACATTAAGGGCTTCCCTGGTGGTGCAGTGGTTGAGAGTCCGCCTGCCGATGCAGGGGACACGGGTTCGTGCCCTGGTCCGGGAAGATCCCACATGCCGCGGAGCGGCTGGGCCTGTGAGCCATGGCCGCTGAGCCTGCGCATCCGGAGCCTGTGCTCCGCAACGGGAGAGGCCACAACAGTGAGAGGCCCGCGTACCGCAAAGAAAAAAAAAAAACTACATTAAGAATGGTTCTAGAACTCTTTAAGCTTTAGTAAAGTACAACAATTATAATATAACTTCATTGTTCATTGTGTTTTATTTCATAGGTCACTGATATCAAACAAACTGAAGAAGTCAGCTTTCCTGAGGTAGACAAATCGTAATATAACTTTATTGTTAACCTATGCTGTGTTTTATTTCACAGCTCTTTAATTTCAAACAAATAAAAAAATCATAAAGATTGCTTTCAAGCCTTCCTTCTCACCTGTAACCCCTACTCCCATACACATACACTGAATTTGATTCACTGAAAAATGAATTCATTGTTCAATGTCTGACAACTCCAAGAGCAAAAGATACAATTTGATCAGTGACCCTGTGTATTTTAATCTGCTTCTTTTCTGTGATATTTATTTTTAAAAACCATTTCTTGGAAGCCAGGGTTCACTCTTACCAGCAATTGTTTGTAATTAGTTATTCCCCCTCAAAGTTCTAATCTCTATTTGTGGCATGATGAATTGGTTGCTGTGGAGATAATTGTCTAAAACTGGATTTAAGGGAGAATATGTGGCTAAGACCCAGTTTTTATAGGAAACTCTCTAATAATAAAGATGTGGAGAAGTGGAATCTGGGATTTTGGATCTTTAAACCAAATTACTTCCAAGTAACAAAAAAATTATAGTTCTTTGCCAGTGTGGGTCAGCACAAATAATTAACAACTGAGGCTTAAGGGTCATGCCTCTGAGGAGGTCTTTAATATAGAGTTGCAGATTGAAAAGATTAAATGTCTCAAGTAATTTGATTGGGAAAAAATAAGCTTACTGTACAAAAATATAGACCCTGATCAAAGTTTCCTTCATAAATAGCATTGTTTAAAGTAGAAATTTGATTGGATGTATCTTAAAGAGGCCTAATTATTTGAATTCATTTGTATGTAGGAAGAGGACATTTCTGCAGAACACAGGGTGTTAAGTGATGGTACTGGTATTCCTTCTTCTCCAACTTTGGTTCAGCATGTTGAACCTCCTGATGTGGAAAAGGAAGTGAAAAGACTACTGCACTCAGATGCTGAAGCTATCAGTGTCCGTATCCTTTTATACTAAATATTTTCTGTGTAGTCTGGTCCACCCAGAATGCACTTGGTGACAAGCTCTCATTTCTGATATTGTGTGCTGATGTTAATGTACAGAACTTATGATTTTTGGAAATGTTACTTTCTAGCTAGGAACAGTACATTCATGTAATAGAAATTATTTACTTGCGTAATTCAGTATAAGGCACTTTTCTATACTAGGAATCCAGATACAAATGGCCTGAAGTTGGACTAAATTAAATAGCACTTTCAGCCAGAGAGCCTCTTCCCTTTCAAGTTTGCCTTCTGCTTTCTTTCTGCTTTTTCCTTGACTGCCTCTCCTTTCAGGATGGGAGGTCATTGCCGAAGGTGAAACCAAGGAAATAGAAAGTCAAGGCTTCATTCCAGGCTTTGAGATAGCCTCAGAAATGAGTGGCTGTAAGCAGCGTCATACCTTACCAGGTGCATTAATAAAGGCAAAGCAGGAGCTTCAGAGAGGGCAGGTGTTGACTGTGTGTAGGACCATTCTCTGTAAACTCAGGCCAATCACAGAAAAAGGGTGCCTTTGCCCTTCTCTCCTCATATTGGTCCCACAAGTTTAGGGGTTTTAGATTGGGGTTCTAATATCCCATCCATCTCTGCTATTCTAAATTCCTGTGGGCCCTTGGATTCTCTGAATATTTTGATCATTGAGTACATGAATGAATGTTACAGTGTTTTTGCCTTTCCTGTCCTTGTTTTATAAAGGGAATAATCTTCCTGTGAGAAAAATTATTTTTAAAATTCATTGGTTGCCCAGTAAACTTGAGGGGGAGTATAATTGCAGCTGGAGTGGGAATTATTTGAAAAGCTTCAGATGGTTTCACCTTCCTTTTGCTTAAAACCCATAGAATATGGTGTGTTTCGGGAGATGGTCAATGACTCTAGCAGTAACAGTGAAGTTGAGGATGATAAGGAGGAAGATGAAGAGGGAGAGGAGGACTATGATGATGCGGATAAAGACAAGGAAGAGGAAGAAGATTATTATGAAATGTATATGGAAAGGGAGCTACAGGACAAGTTCACTGAATCTGGCCAGTATGAGGCAAAGGAGGGAACCAGCTCAATGGGTAAGTTAGGGAAAAACAAAGGGGTGGGACAGAGTGGGTGGCAGTACTAAAGACTGACTTTAAACACGTGTTAGTTGCAAAGTTAAGTTTGAGAAATTATTGCTCAGATGTGTAGTGGAGTTTTAGTTGATTTGGATCTTGGTCCACTGGTTTAGGCCATGTTTAGATACATGAAGTTTTTGTCTATCTCTGTTAGTCATGAAAATTCAGAAGCAGACTCATTACGTGGAGAAAAAACTCCAAGAGATTCAGTGCAAAGCACAAAGACAGAAGAAGCTCATTATGAAAGTGGAAAACCTAATGCTCAAGGTAAATTCTTGTTGGCTGGTATAAATATATCCTGATATCTTACTTTCAAAATCCCATCTTTGTGTTTCCACTCATGTCATCTCTGTGCAGCATTCTGGCTCATTCATGAACCTGAACAACCTCTTAGATACCCCTAATAAAAGATAGCCCTATTTCCTTTTACCTGAGTATTTTTGATCATCTTATATAAGCATTTTTGGGAGGGGACCAGGAGACTTGAGATAATAATTGCCAATATTGAACATTTAACTATGTGAAAGGCATGTACAGAGCTAAGCATTTTACGTGTATTATCTCATTTCATCCTGACATCCCTGAAATATAGGTGCTGTCACTATTCCCGTTTTATAGATAAGAAATTGAAATTCAAAGAGATTAAGTAACTTGCCAAGGACCACAGTAAGTGGTAGGGCATAGATTGAACCCTGTTGCTCTGTACCAAAACATATTCATTACAATGAAAGAGAAACTAAATTAATTTAAAATTTTTATGATGCCTGCTTGAACAAAAATTAATATCATGCTTTATTTTTATTAATATGCATTAATACATATTTTATTAATACACATATCAGCAAAAGGAAAATGTATGTTTAGGCCATGTTTGCTTCTCTTTTTATAGTGAGGGAAATTCTGAAGCATCTGGAGAATTCCTTGCCAGATTTGTTTTTCTATAGAGCTGTTGTCATCAAAGGGGAGCAACTTGACACAGAACTATACTTATTTAGAGTGTTGTCCTTCAGAATAACCAAGTTAGATAATAGATGTGGACATACTTTGAAAGATACAGATATATGGTATTATGATTGTTGTCGTGTGCAGTAGTAGTTAAGAATGGTAATATTCTGCCCTAGTGCAGGGGAATGAAGGAGTCAGCACCAGATTCCAAGCCAGCTCTTTAAGTAGGTCACCACAGTCAAAGGATTTGTGCTAAACTAGAAAAAGGTAACATGAAGGCATTCTAACTCTTTGTTTTAGGGCAAGAAAAAAAGTGCCATGTAGGGTGTATAAAATCAAATCGAATGGCCCTGCAGTTGGAGAGTGTAGTTTTTATACTCTAAATCCTTTTTAAAATGTGTTTTTATTGAAGTAGAGTTGATATACAATGTTGTGCCAATCTCTGCTGTACAAAGTGACTCAGTTATACACATAGAGACATTCTTTTTCCAAATCCTATTTTAAAAGTACTCTTTTGTTACGACTGACAGTTTTCTTACTTATCAAATTATTTGCCAAACTCTTTGTCTCTCTTGATTCTCTTTTCCTTTGAGACTCAGCATTCATCTTTTATATAATTCGTTTTCCAGAGTCATTTACAGTCTGTGCTGGAGCAGCTTAAGCTACAGGAAAAGCAAAAAAATGAGCAGGTGAGAAGTGTGTTTTCACATCAACCAGAAAATATTTGATGCAAAGAACCCCACCCCCCATCTCATTTCTGGCTGTTCTTTCACAGGAACAGTAGTGGCCAAATCTTCTAAATGAGGGTAGCAGGTTGGAACAAAGTCTTTGTGAAAATTTGTTCATTCAGCAGATATTGAATGTCTATTAAGTGGAAAGCACTGGATGTACACACAGTGTTGAATAAGACACATACAATACTTTTCCTCATGGAGCTAACAGTCTAGCAGGGAAGATCAACAGCAAACAAATTATCATACAAATATAAAGGTGCAAATCATAAAGAAGGGCTGTGAAGGAGAAAGAGTCAGTGGTGCTATCTGAATAGAGTCCTGAATTAAATTGGGGAGATCATAATCAGCCTTTCTGAGGAAGTGATACTTAAGAGACCTGAAGGAAAAGTCCAGGCAAAAAGTGTATGAAGAGCTCCTTGGGTGGAGTGTATGCCAGGTCCCACATTGGAAAAGAGCTTGGCCTCTTTGAGGACCTCTGCAGTATTTAAAGCGAGGAAGAGAGTGACTTAAGGTAAGGTTGGAGAAGTAGGCAGAGGCCATATTGTATGGTCCCTTGCAGTCCATGATAAGGAGGATGGGTTTTAGTCTTAAGTGCAATGGGGAGCCCTTGGAGAGTTTTAAGCAGGAGAGTCACATTTAATTTAGAAGTTTTAAAGATCACTTTGATTATTATCTGGAGAATGGATTGTGGGAGGGCAGGACTAGAAGCAGGGAGGCCAGTTAGGAGGCTGTGGGGTCGTCTAATAAAAGGTGATGGTAACTTGAAATAAGGAGGTGGCAATGGAGATGGAAAGAATAAATATTTTTTCTTTTTTTATTGAAATGTCGTTAATTTACAGTGTTGTGTTAGTTTCAGGTGTACAGCAAAGTGGTTCAGTTATATATATATGTATGTGTGTGTGTGTGTGTGTGTGTGTGTGTGTGTGTGTGTGTATTCTTTTTCAGATTCTTTTCCATTATAGGTTACTACAAGATATTGAGTATACTTCCCTGTGCTATACAGTTGGTCCATGTTGTTTATTTTTTATCTATTTTATATATAGTAGTGTGTATATGTTAATCCCAAACTCCTAATTTATCTCCCTTCCCCCCTCCTGCTATCCCCTTTGGTAACTATAAGTTTGTTTTCTATGTCTGTGAGTCTATTTCTGTTTTGTAAATAAGTTCATTTGTATCATTTTTTTAGATTCCATATGTAAGTGATATCATGATATTTGTTTTTCTCTGACTTACTGCACTTAATATGATAATCTCTAGGTCCATCCATGTTGGTGCAAATGGCATTATTTCATTTGGAAAGAATATATATATATATTTAACGGCAATAAAAATGTGTTATAACAGCTTTATTGGGATATAATTCATATACCATACAATTCATCCATTTAAATTGTACAATTCAATGGCTTTTAGTATATTCACAGAATTGTGCAACCATCACCACAATCAATTTTACATTTTTATCACCCAAAAAAGAAACCTGTACCCATTAGCAGTCATTTCCCGTTTCTTCTGACCCTCTCACTCACCACGACCCCCCCACCCAGTTCTAGGCAACCACTAATCTACTTTCTACTAGCCTATTTTGCCTATTCTGGTTATTTCATATAAAAAGGAAACATATGTCCATGCCTCTCTCTCGCTTTGTCACAGCTCACCCTTCCCCTTCCCCATATCCTCAAGTCCGTTCTCTAGTAGGTCTGTGGCTTTATTCCTGTCTTACCCCTAGGTTCTTCATGACATTTTTTTTTCTTAAATTCCATATATATGTGTTAGCATACAGTATTTGTCTTTCTCTTTCTGACTTACTTCACTCTGTATGACAGACTCTAGGTCTATCCACCTCATTACAAATAGCTCAATTTCATTTCTTTTTATGGCTGAGTAATATTCCATTGTATATATGTGCCACATCTTCTTTATCCATTCATCTGAAGATGGGCACTTAGGTTGTTTCCATCTCCGGGCTATTGTAAATAGAGCTGCAATGAACAATTTGGTACATGACTCTTTTTTTTTTTTAACATCCTTATTGGGGTATAATTGCTTTACAATGGTGTGTAAGTTTCTGCTTTATAACAAAGTGAATCAGTTATACATATACATATGTTCCCATATCTCTTCCCTCTTGTGTCTCCCTCCCTCCCACCCTCCCTATCCCACCCCTCCAGGCGGTCACAAAGCACTGAGCTGATCTCCCTGTGCTATGCAGCTGCTTCCCACTAGCTATCTACCTTATGTTTGTTAATGTATATATGTCCAGGCCTCTCTCTCGCTTTGTCACAGCTCACCCTTCCCCCTCCCCATATCCTTAAGTCCGTTCTCCAGTAGGTCTGTGTCTTTATTCCTGTCTTACCCCTAGGTTCTTCATGACATTTTTTCCCCTAAATTCCATATATATGTGTTAGCATATGGCATTTGTCTTTCTCTTTCTGACTTACTTCACTCTGTATGACAGACTCTAGGTCTATCCACCTCATTACAAATAGCTCAATTTCGTTTCTTTTTAGGGCTGAGTAATATTCCATTGTATATATGTGCCACATCTTCTTTATCCATTCATCCGAAGATGGGCACTTAGGTTGTTTCCATCTCTGGGCTATTGTAAATGGAGCTGCAATGAACATTTTGGTACATGACTCTTTTTGAATTATGTTTTTCTCAGGGTATATGCCCAGTAGTGGGATTGCTGTGTCATATGGTAGTTCTATATATACACTACCAAATGTAAGGTAGATAGCTAGTAGGAAGCAGCTGCATAGCACAGGGAGATCAGCTCAGTACTTTGTGACCGCCTGGAGGGGTGGGATAGGGAGGGTGGGAGGGAGGGAGACTCAAGAGGGAAGAGATATGGGAACATATGTATATGTATAACTGATTCACTTTGTTATAAAGCAGAAACTAACACACCATTGTAAAGCAATTATACCCCAATAAGGATGTTAAAAAAAAAAAAGAAAAGAAATACAGTGATGCTGAAGAAATTTTAAAAAAAAGGAAACATACACTACAAGGTCTGTTGTGTCTGGCTTCTTTCACTTGGCATAATGTTCTCAAGGTTAACCCATGTTGTGGAATGTATCAGTACTTTATTCCACTTTATGGCTGAATAATATTCCATTGTACAGATATACAACATTTTGTTTATCCATTCATCCATCAGTCGACATTTGGGTTGTTTCCACTTTTTGGTTACCATGAATAATGCTGTTGTGAACATTTATATATGAGAGAATGTATTTTAAAGGTAGAATTGATGGGAATTGGGCCAATTACTGAGTGTTGAAGGAGAAAAGAGCATTAAGGATGTATGCCAGATTTCTAACTTGAAAGACTATCATTTAAAGCCACAAGAGAGTGAGCAGAGTGAAAAGAAAAGAGGGCAGTGTGGGATAAGTGAGGGTCAAGTAGCTGTATAGAAATGTATGCTGGTTCCAGCCCTATACTGTTGAGGGTAGAGTAACAGTTTTAAAGAGACTGGAGGTCGTATTATGAGGATGGACTTAGCATGGAGCTTTTTTAGGGGGGGGCCCACGCCGCGCATCTTGCAGGAACCCGCACCTTCAGCAGTGAAAGTGTGGAGTCCTAACCACTGGACCGCCAGGGAATTCCCGAGCATAGAGCTCTTAAGGTAGTGATGCCATCCCCCATGCTCATCCCCATACAAACAAGGCCAGGAGAATTCTTATGTTCTGTATATTCCCTTCCCCTCAGCACATCACTCATCCAAGTACTGCTTATAAACAGCCATGTGAACAGTTAATGCCAGGATTGCTTTAGCACCCACTAAACATCTTTGTTTTCCTACATGTAAGTAGTTAGTATTGGGGAGTGCTATTTTCAACATAGAACTACAGTTGTAAACTTTATTCACTCAGAACCCTTTATGTTAGCTCATTTATTCAACATAGATTTATTGGGCACCTACTTAAAGCTAGGTTCCACAGGGAACTACAAAATGCTTATGACATAGTCTCTGCCTCCAGTTGGGGAGAAATACATGAGAGGGATAGGAATTTAAAGGAATGAGAGCTCACTTTTGTCCATGGAGATTAGGGGAAGCTTCATGGAGAGATGGTGTTTGGGGCCTTAAGAGGTGGGTAAGGTTCTAATAAAGAGATAGAGAAATGAAGGCATTCTGTATAGAAAGTAGCATTCACAATGGCTCAGAGGTGGTGATGCCAGGCTTAAGAGTTTAGATTTTTGGTGTAGGTCATAATAAGCCCTAAAAGCTTTTTCACCTGGGGAGTAACTCAGGAAATTTTCTCTGCTAGCAGTATATAGGAGAAATTGGAGGGGGGAAAGACTAGAGGAAGATGCAAGTGATAGAAGGAATCAGAACTTAAAAATTGATTGGATTTCCAGGACAAAAAGGGAACAAGGAGCCTGGGTGACTGGAAAATGGTGAGCCACTAACAGGAATGAAGACAACTTGAAGAGGATTCTTGGGGGGTGGAGGATGGAGAAGATGATGAGTTGAGTTGGAAGCACTTTTTAAAATGGGAGATTGGAGAGTGCCTCATGCATAGAAATGATCATTGAAGCTGTGGGGATAGATGAGTTAGCCAGGTTGACTGTTCAGCAAGAAGTCTGAACCTAAGGAAAAACCTCCCTTTAGGAGGTGGTGGGAGGAGAAAGTGCCAATAAAGGAGAAGGAACTGGAGAAGTCAGTGGTGGTAATCATGGTCAGCATCTGAGTGAAAAGATGCTCTCAATTACTACAGCTAGCAATTATAGCAGTTTGGTAGCTCATGTCCAGCACAGGATCATTTTGTAATGCTCCATTCCTGTCATTCCACAAAATGAAAATCCACACTGATATGGGGTGAGCTAAATTGAATAATACTCAAAAACAATCTTTGTCTCAAAGACAGTATACCTGAGTGTTATTGGTCACTTTGCCATTTCAAGTAAATAAAAAAAATAAATCTTACATCACAAAATGTTCAGGGCTTCTGACTTAAAAAGCATCAGGGTAAGTAGAACGTCATCAGACTTGTTATTGGTTAGGACTCTGAGTCAGTTTTCAAGGGTCTCATAACATGGCAGGAAGCAGCAGCCACGACTCGGTTTAAGACACGTTAAAGGTGCGTTCAGTGGGGCAATCGGCTATCACAACTGCCTTATCTTCTGAGTCTTAGACTATGGCTACAGTGATCCCATCTCCTTTGCCCCTACAGTGAGCTGTGACCTCTGTACACTCTTCCCAGAAGTACAAATTCTTAACAGCAAGCATATTTAATTTCTTTAGTATATTCAATTTTGAAGCTTCGTTTTATAAGTTTGGCATGATAAAGGACAGCATCATTGTTTGTGTTCTTGACTGTGGCACTGTTCTTTGGAACATTGTAAGACTAAGATAACCTTATAAATGCCAAATTACAGTCTTCCTTTTTGGTTTATATAAGTAAATTCTAGATCAAGTAATGGAACTTAAGATTTCAGATGAATTTTTCATGTTTTTCTGCCTCTCCCTACAGCTCATTTATCTACGGAAAAGACTGAACTATTTTCTGAAGAAGTGAGGAGAGCCTTCAGCCTGGCACACAAACCTTGGCTTCACCATCCAGACTGAAGACCTAGATGAAATTGTACCTGTTTCTTCTCCTTTCATTGCCTTATGTTGCATCATTTGTATTTGTTTCTCTGAACGTTTTTTTTTTTTTTGCTAGTTATATTCAAAGTTTGTAGCCATGTAGAAAGGGACAAAGTATTAAAAAGTAGTAGACCTAGAGACCCAACTTAACTATGGGACTTTGCTTCTCTTTATCAATTTGAGAGTTAACTTAAATTGTTTCTCTTTTATGGTGTCTCAGATGATTCAGCCATGCTTGCCAAAGGCAAACAGTCTAACCTGAAGGCTATACAGCTGGTTTGCATAGATTTTTAGCTTTTTCTTCTTCTGTTTGTTCCAAATATTTCCTAAAACAGAGTCAAACCATTTCTACCATGGGCTAGCACCTGCCACAGTGAATAAGTGCCTATCTGGCAGCAGTTGATACTAGGTTGTATCCTGTCTCTGTTCAGGCATTAATGGCTGCTTTCCGGCTCAGGGATGATTTCTTGCTGCTGCTATCTTTGTTCTGTTGTTAATGGTTTTAGGATTGTGTCTGGTTGTTATTTGGCAGCTATGGGACTAGTTAGAACAGAGATGATATTCTGAGCTGTTATCCTTATTCTGAGCCTCTTCTTCCTAACCCCCATCGGAAAAGGTTAGGAAAAAAAACAGATACCTGTGGGAGCTCCCTGGTTGCCTAGTGGTTAGGATTCCAGGCTTTCACTGCCATGGCCTGGGTTCAGCCCCTTGTCTGGGAACTCCCATAAGCCTCGTGGCAAAAAAAAAAAAAAAAAAAAAACAAAAAACGAACAAAAAACAGATACTTGTATTGCCTGTGAAAACTTCCTTAAAAACCCTGGGCCAGTTTGGTGATTTTCAGCTATGTTAAGATTTTATAGTCTGTATTCCTTAAGCAATAAATAAATTCCTTAAGTGGATTACTGTCACTTTATTAAACAGCTCCCATGATAAGTACATTCATATCCAAAAGGAAACTGGTAAGACAAGCAATAAATTCTGCAGTTAGGAAATTAAAGAAGATGCTGTCAGCACTGGGACATCCTTCTAAAGAGCTCTTAGGATAACTCCTAATGAACTAAGCAGATCATCTCATATTCACCATAAATCATTGGGATTTTGAGAGAAGGTACAGAGAAGTAACAAAAATGGCAGCTCCAATATTTGCACTGAATTATGTTGTAGTGGAAGGAGCACAAGGTTGGAATCCTGGCTCTGCTACCTACCTTGGGCAAGTCCCTACACCTCTTAGAGCCTCTGTGTCCTTATCTGGAAATCAAGGGTGATAATGCTTGTCACCAAGAGACATCTGAAGGTTTTCTGGAAGTAGCCCAGCTAGACCCAGGTCTGGTCCCAATTGATGAAGTCGGTGCCACTCTAGGAAATGAACCCCCAAGATTTCTCTGCCACTTTTAGTTCTCTCATTCCAAGTTGAAGGTAATAAGCCAAGGGCAGAGAAGGGGAAGTCAGTATGCATGGGCAGGGCCTATGGAGAAGGGATGAAGGCAGAAGGAATGCTGGGGACAAATGCAGGGAAGAAGTGGGTCTAAGGGCGAGAGACATGGACAAACAAAATGAAGCCAAGATTAGGAGAAAAGTTAGAGGATAGCTTGAAAACCAAGATGGTTTTTTGAAGTTTTTTTTTTTCAGAAACCCAAAATTTAAAAGATGAGAAGAAAGAATAGGGAAAAGGACTTGTCAGAGGCAGAAGGTGGGGGAAGAGGCAGGGTTTGAAAAGAAGATAGACCTTTCCAGATGAAGGATGGCATAGGACTGGGGCAAAAACATAAAAAGTACCCTGGGGATGTGGCTGGAGAGACTGAGGCCGGAGAGAGTGGCACATAGACCACAGGTGGCATCCAGGGGTGAGAGAAGTAGAAGAGCCCTAGTCCAGCCTCTGTCCAATACTGTAGCCCAAGAGCAGCCAGAGCTCTGCTGAGAGGCAGTGGGGAAGGGAAGACAACGGGAAGGAGCAAATTCGTGTATCTGTGGTGCCCTTCTGTTCCCTCTACTACCACGTCTTGTAACCCTGGGTAACTGCTTCACCACTGCCCTCCAGTCACCCAAGGCTTGTTGCCGCCCTGACTCCCTCCCTCCCCCAACACACACACGTAATATATCATGAAGGTTTCCTTTTCTACAGCTCAGTGATTGTGACTTTGGCATGTTACAGAACTGCACTGTCCAATATGGTATCCACTAGCCATGTGTGGCTTTTGAGCACTTGACATATGGCTAGGCCAGCCTAGGCCAAATTGAGGTGTGTCTTTCCACATAGGCAAGGCTCAACTGCAGGTGGCCCCAGGCCTTGGCAGAATGCCCTGTGATCCTCCTGGAACCTGGGAAGACGGGCAATCTCACGAGGATTTGAGACAAGACCATTTCTCACCTCCCTGTTTTGAGGGAGGCTGTCATGGGGCAGTTTCTCATCTGCCTCCCTCATTCTGGTGAGCATGAGACTTTCTGCCTGCCTCCCCACTCCCCTACCCTTGCCCCAGAGGGTCCAGCTGCAGGCCATAGAGCTGCTTAGCAGCGGTGTGGAGTTGGTACTCAGCAACATGGTGTCCTGCCATTCATGTTGCATGTCATCTGGCCCCTTTTGTTTCAGTGTCATCCTGTGCAACAGCGACATGGAACGGATCCCATTGCTGGTCTTGCTTTTGCTGTCTCTAAGTAATAAAGTGCCTGGATGTATGTGGGTTTCCTGTTCTTTTTTACCAGTTGAAATCTGTCAGCTTACTTGACAATTTCCAAGACTTAGTAAAAAAAGAAAGAATATAAAATATCTCAATAATGGTTTTATACTGATTACATGTTGAAATGATAATACTTTGCATATATTGGGTAAAACAAAATATTAGTAAAATTAATCTCACCTGTTTTTTACCTTTTTAATATGGCCGCTAGAAAATTTAAAATTGCATATGTGATTCACATTATATTTCTGTTGGACAGTGATGTTATAGATCAGTGAAGAAAGAAAAATTGGTGGTGGGGAGGAGGGACTGACAGGGTTTTATTTTGCCAGAAAATGGCATTAAAAAAATAAAACTATCGCCACCAATTCACAGGGACATTTTAACACACACCCCCAAATATATAACCATAATCTCAGAATAAAGGATAGACTTTTAAATTGATTATATGTAACTTTATGGAAACTCACTGCATTGTCCAGATTTTTCTCTTAATGCTTTAGGCTGGTGAAAAATTCCTCAGATTGATGAGGATGGTGTTGAAGAACCATTGCTACAAAGAGCTCATCCCATGAGCTGATAACTAGCTAATTTGTGTGGGGCTTTGAGAGGCGACCAGTCCAGGTAACAGTGGTGGATGGGGCTAGTGGGGGGTGTCTTCTTGTCCTGTAGGTGTTGGACTCTTCTGGTGGCCTATGTTTTGCAGTGTTCCTGTGGCTTCTTGGCCCCACCCTCTTCTCCCACACCCAAATAAGGTAAAGATGTGGAGTGTCAGAGTCAAAGAGTGTAACCAGAGGAACCAAAGTAAACAAATACGAATTTATTCTTTTCAAAGCAGAATTTACGGGAAAGGGGAAAAGCACCACAGTGAGTGGCAAAGTTAACTAATTTGTCTCCAGCCCCACCCCTTCATCCCAAACTTTTCTAGACTTGTGCGCGGCCCTTGCCACTTCCCCAAATCCCATCCTTGTGACCAGTCCTTGCAGCCAGCGAGCAGCATCGCAGGCTTCGGTCTGGCCTCAAGACTTCCCTGGGAACAGCAAGGACATTGAGCAGGTGCCCCTCCAAATGCGGCAGCTGTGGGAGGAGATGGAGACTGGGAGCTGAGCCCTGGCCTTGAGCCTTTCCCTCTCCCACAGTCATTGGTGTTTAAAGAACAAGAAGGAGCTGAAGTATTCCTTTGTTCTCAGGGCCAGATTTTGGAAGGAAGGCCCAGAGACAGAATTGCCCAGCTGAGCAGGTGAGTCTCCACAGCCCTAGGGCAGGGCCCCCACTTTCTCCTCCAGGACTGTTCATCTTAAGGTAGCTACTTTCTTGGTTATCTGTCACCTATGTCAAGGGAACTTTGATGAGAGTCTTGGCCTGAAATGGTCTCGGAGGTCGTGAGTCTGCCATTGAGAATGCCTCTTCAAGGAATGCTCTAGCCCAAAGCTGACTATGGAGCCCAGATCCCAAACACACACCTCAAGCATCATGGGTATTCCTTAAAATTCATCAGGAAGGAAACCATCTCCCAGGATTTGCCTCTGCTTGGCCTCAGGGTTTCGCATTACCATGGCCTGCCAGCCCAGCTCCTAAAGTACAACAAACTCAAACAGGTTTCTCTACAAGGAAATATCTCCAAACTTTGGGCCTGGAAGGAAATGGACATTTGAAGGTCTTTCCATTCTGGAGGGAAGGGTGCATATCCTCCTGGGTAGGACCCTCTCTAGGGAACCATACAACAAACAGCCTGATGTCCTCTAGCCAGTCAGCCTTCCTTAATAATTTCCCAGTCAACCTGACTCCACTCTGCTCTCACTAGAAGCAGAGGCACCCTCATAATGGTTTTTTGGCCTCTACCAGATTCTGTCGAGAATACATTACCTATCAATCCTAACTGTTCCCCGATACTATTTGACAACAACCCCAGCAAACACATTCCTTATCGCTGATGCTAATCCCACAAGCCAGGGGTTTTCATTAGGTTGCCTACCCAGCAACTCCCTTCACCACCCTTCCAGTACGGGGCCAAAAACTACGCAGCATCACACACAATACCTCTAGGAGACAACATACACGACAGATGCTTAACAACATGCAACACATCTCCGTAAATCCCACCTTAATTTGAATTCACAGTGCCCAAAGACCCGTTTACCTCACTGTGGGAAAACTCTCCGCACATGCTGCAGTGACTATCACTGGACTCTCAAGCGATATACTCACCTTGGGCATCAAGGTAAACCCAGGACCACTAAGTGTCATTGACCCTGTTACTGAGAATTCAACTCTTGACTTGCTGCTTCAGTCTACCTATAGCACAAATCCTACATAACGAGATCTACGTCTTCTCTACCATGGCCTACTGCAGTTGCCACAGGCCCTCAACAGCCCAAGATCTCTCATGTGGAGTAGCAGTTAGGAAAAGGATTTTCCAGGACTTTCCTGGTAAGATTGTTTCATAACCTCTGCCCTCTTTACCAGCTGAGCAGGTAAGTCTCCACAGCCCTAGGACAGGGCCCACTTTCTCTTAGGCAGGCGTATGCCTCAAAGACCCTGAACTCTGTGTCCTAGAGCAAATTTTCTCTATACTATTCCTACCTACAATCTAGGCTCCTACAAATATAGCTCCCCCGCGCCCGACCCCAGTAACTGATGTCCAGGCTCTGTGTTTGATGCCCACCTGCCACCTGCTCACCATACATCACCAGTGCTCCTGCCCAGAGACCTCATGAGCTCTAAGGCAGATGTCATGATGAAGTCTGACACCCTGAACCTGTGGCTTAGTGCCCCCTGGTGATTCTAGAAGGAGGCAATCCTTGGCTTCTGGACCCAAGCCACTGCCTTCCCTGCCCAGCAGTAGATAAATCTACCTTCCCAGCAGTTCTACCCACTGGCCTACTGCTTGGTTATAAGACAGCACCCCAACCGTCTCACACCCTCCTGACCTTGGTATCAACTGCTACTTTCCTTAAGGCCCTGAGCCAGACTTAGAAACTGGAAGGGGCAAGAGGATGTACTCTGTGTCTTAGCCTGGCTATTTGTTCCTCCCTTTCTGCATGGGGTGAGTAGAGCTTGGATTTGTTCTATTTTGGCCTCTGAACCATTGTTTAGAGGAGCCCAGGAAGATTCACCCAAGGCCCACGTCTCCAGGGAACAAGGTGTGGAATGAATGAAGAGAGCAGAGTGACTCTTCCTGTTAGATTCCTCTGTGGCCACAGGCTTCTGTTGCTTTGGTCTTGAGGACAGCTCACCTCAAACATAAATGGAGAGACATCCTAGGGGAGCAGCCAGGAGGCATCTGTCTGTCCAACCAGAGGCTGGGACTAACAAAGAGCAAGGCAGAACATTAATACTTCAAGAGGTATTAGAATTTAATGTGTGAGTGAGGCCAGGGGAGTACTGATGTACAGTAGATATGTAGGATAGGTATGTATGTATATAAACTTAGGCAAATTAAGTCAATTGCAGGGTTCTAAGTTGTAAAGCTCCTTTTGGTAGAAAGCTGCCTCAGTGGGTTCTGACTCTGCTCAAAGTCCCCAAGCCCACCCCCCATCCCCCACCCCCACTATTTACTCTGAACAGTTTCTGGATAAAGGAATCATGGTGTATGTTGCCTAGGAAGACTTAGCTCAGTTTGAGGACTGGGTTCACCTTCCAGAGTTAGAAAGAATGGTTTTATGCAAAGGAAGGCCTTGCTGTTGTCTCTGTGGAAAGTGGCCAACTTCCTGATCTGTAGCCCGTGGATACTAGAAAAGGGCCGCTATTCAGGATGGCCTGTTGCATCTGCCTTCTGACTAGCTGGGGGATATCAGCCACCTCATCTGATTCAGCCTAAGAGAAAGAAGGGTCACAGCCTGAAAGGGTGTTGGGTGGTCACGCTCCTCCAGTCTAGAGGGTGGCTTCCCCTTCCTCACCCAAGGAGAAGACCCCCTTGCTGAGCAGCGGCTGGCCCTCCCCCAGGGCTGTGAAGGCCAACTAGAGAGCCAAGGGTGGCTTCAGCTGGGTTTCCAGAGCAACTCAGCTGGTCTCTGAGATGCTGAGGTTTTCAGGAAAGAGGAGGATCTGGGGAAAATATCTAAGCCCATAAGTATTTCTTTAATGTTTCCCAATATAAGGTGAAAATAGGAACCTGAATGAACTGTTTCCCCCCTTGAGAAAGGTCTGCCAGGGACTGAGGCAGAAGGAACTGAAGATATTCAAGGAGGAAACAGCATCTAGGTAGCATCGGGATGACTAGATCTATGCCTTTGAGCTGAAGTTATATGACACACGTTGCCCAGACTTTTTCAGGGGCACTTTGTGGGGGGAGCGGGAGTGTCTTCAGTGTCACCTCCCTGTGTTGGGCCAGAGAGTAGGGCTAAGTCCCGTGTGTTCACAGTGCTGGAGCCCTCGGGTCATTAGGCTCCCCCAAATCCATCATTCCATGGAGAATGGAAAGGGGCCAATGGGCACTGCTTCACTCTGCAAGGCAGCTTCTCTGCTCCCCATCTGAATGGCCTCCAAGTGCCATTAGCCTGGGCTGCAACAGAATTGTACTTAAGGGATTGATCTCAAACTTGAAGATTAAAGGGCACATTTCTAGAGTCAGAGGAATCATGCCTCTCCCTCCCCCGGCCCTCACACACCCACCTCGCATACCATCGAATCCCTGCTGCTGCCTGGAGCCCAGATAACTCCGGCTGAGGAATGTGGGGCCAGTGGGGACTGGAAAGGTTAGGTGAAGGCTGAGGGAAGGCTTTGACCAGAACTGGGAGAGGACTGTGGACTATAGGATGGGGATCTGGTTCCATCAGGAGGCCAGCAGAGTGTTGGTAGTCACATCAGAACTTCGCACACTGGGGAAGGCATGGCGGAGCTTCTCCATAATGTCTTCCAAGCACAGGCTGACATCTTGGCTCTTTGACCCCACATCATCTGAGTTGGAGAAGAAAGATGTGGGAAGAGAACTAGAAATTCCCTTATGAGGTCAAGGGGCTGAGGTAGGATGCTGCCGGCTGAAGGTGAACCTATAGCATTTGTATCTTCCCGGCACGATGCTTAGGTACATATGAGGTACTCGACATACATTTGTGGAATAAAATGAATGAATCAGTCAATAAGCCAATCATCCCTGACCCTAAGCTCAAAGCCATGAGGAGAAACCAGTCCCAGCCCTAGCAGAACCTTAGTCAGGAGACCTGGGGCAAGACAAAGCCATGGAGGAAGGGGTTGGGAGGGGCTGGGGGAACTCACCTGCAGCTTGAGTGTCTGGAGTAGTCTGTCCCTTCTCCTGGGGGTGACTGCCTTCTGACTG
Organism: Delphinus delphis; assembly: GCF_949987515.2. Lineage (NCBI taxonomy): Eukaryota > Metazoa > Chordata > Mammalia > Artiodactyla > Delphinidae > Delphinus > Delphinus delphis. Next base: position 41,465,293 of record NC_082704.1, read on the forward strand.
CTGCGGAGAGGAAGCCAGGGACGAGCCTGCAGAGCCATTGCCATCCGATTCAGTATGTGGCTAGCAAGAGGTAAGGCATGACTTAAGTGGCTTTGCCTTCCTGACCTTACTTTGACAGACTCCCGAGCTTAGAAAGGTCCTTAGAGACATCATGCCCATCCCTTTGCCCTGGGACTTTAAGAAGCTTTTGGTGGTGCCCCAAACAGTGGTTTCCCCTTTCACGAAACTTCTTAGAATATTTAATTACCCGCTTTGAATACCCGCTTCCTTCAACAACATGTATCAAAGGCTCCCAGTTCTTCTAAGGATACCATTGCCCCTAAATATCTCTTGCTGTCATTTCAGCTATAATTAAGCTATTTAGAACTCAATTCCCTCTGGAAATGTAGAGTTGCACACCTGATCCTTGGTGCATGACATAATATCATATGTTAAGACCTCCAGGAATTCATCTAGAGGCCATCCCTTGGAGGATCTGGGGAAGAGGCACAGTGTGGTATTACCTGGTATGGATAATGACAATAATTATTCATAAATTATTCATTTATGAAATGTTTATTATAGTCCTGGCATCATTCCAAATTGTTTAAATGTGTTATTTCATTTGACGTTCACCACAATTCCATGAAGTTGGTATATTTTTATCCCTGTTTTACAGATGAGGGAACTGGGGCTTAGTGAGGCTAAGTAACTTTCCTAACATCCCACAGCCACTAATCAGCAGCACTACACTCAAACTCAGGGCTGTCTAACTCCAGAACCACACTACATCCTATACACTACCTCTCAAAGAGGAAAGCGGCAAAAAGTAACAAGTGATCCCTTCACAGCAAAAATCTTCCTCTTGCCAAGCATGTCCAAACTCGCTTCTTTCCAGCAAACATCAAAGTAGCAAAGTCAACGTTTTGGATGATTCTTTGAACTTTGTTCTTTCAATACCAGATTCAAATGGGTTGTGGGGAAGTGAGCCCTCAAAAGCCCTCCCTGTGCCCTAGGCCCCACGGTGGCTTGAGAGTAAACACACAAGGATGGAATGGAAGCTAGGTACAAGAGAATTGGCCAAGCGATGTGATATAGCAGCCCATTCCTCCCCCCAAATTTCCTGATTGCTAGCCCAGTTCTCTTTAGAAAGTCTTCTAACAGCCACCTCCCAGGAGCAAGGAGCACCTCTCCCCGGCCCACCTGTGCTCGGAGGCTGCTCTGATTCTTCCCTTGGCCCCAGACTCACTTGCAGGAGCAGCTCCCTTAAGCGCTGCAGCTGGGACTCGAGTTGCTTGTTGTGGTCTTCAAGAATCTGCATGCGTGTCTCCAGGCGGCTCTTGTGCTGCCGAAGGATCCGGGCCTCAGCCAGCAGCTCCTCATTGCGGTGGTCCTGTGCCACCTCGGCAGAGCCCTCAGCCAGGGTGGGTGCCTCAGCAGCCTCCTCATGCTGCCACTTCAGGCGCCTCAGCTCCCCCTGGAGAATCCTGCCAAGGATGGAGAAGCCAAGGCCAATGACCTTCACAGGGTATCGACTGTCCAGGGCTCAGTGGCCCCTCATACCTAGGTGTGAGCAATCTCTTTGCTCTCCCATCCCCACCCCCACCCCAGCCCCCAAGCCGTGCTTTTTTTTTTTTTGGTCGCAGCATGTGGGATCCTAGCTCCCCGACCAGGGATCGAACCCATGCCCCGTGCAGTGCTGCAGCGGAAGTGTGGAGTCCCAACCACTGGACGGCCAGGGAAGTCCATCCCAGCCATGCTCTTGCTTGAATGGCCATATCCACTTCCTCTCCAACACATATATCATTTACTTTGCCATCATTAGGCCACAGAGCAGAGAGAGCTGACATTTCATATAACAAATGTCTCAGGGCTTTGATGTACTGCTTCGGGGATTAATTCTGACCTTAAAATCAGGCAGAAACACAGTCTGCAAATAAATGAGGCATTAGGGCCACTGACTCACCTACTCCATTTTTAGATTTTTAGATTCCAGGGGAAGACATAATATAAACAAAGGATCACCCATCTTTCCTCTTCTCTCTACTGCCCTCCTCTTTGACCCACTTTAAACACCCATGTTGAGTCATCAAGGAAACAGATTCCAAAGAGTTGGTCTTTGGAGGACATTACTGTTTTTTTCTTTTTTGCAACAGAATCACTCTCTCCCTAGTGTTTCCCAGGGCCTCCCCACCACTGCTCTAGTGCAGTGCTTCTCAAACTATCCATAGCAAAAAAACAGGGGGATTTTTTGATCCATCATGGATCAATACATGGTCTGAATGTGCATAGCTAGTACACAGCTCACGCCACACATGACTTGCTGCCCAAATTCAACAACACTCAACCTGGCCTATACCCAATTCAAAGAAGACAAGTCCACTAATTACGTGCGTGGATATTGTGGCCATGTCAAATTGCTATGAAAATTTCTAAAAGTTTACTCTCTATTTATGTATTTATCTTGTCTTGAACCAGTAACAAATACTTTGCAGATAGGCCCTGTTCTAAGGACTTGCTAATCCAAATACAGTCTGTAGGCCTGAGGCATGGGCATCCTTTAGAAGCTGGTTAGAAGTGCAGGAACTACGGCCCCACCCCAGACCTTCAAATCAGAATCTGCATTTCACCAAGCTTCCCAAGTGACTTGTATGCACACTAATGTTTGAGAATTACTTTTCTGGGGGTCGTTATTGATTCTACTACACACCCCCAAGGTGTCTTGGATGCTCCTCAGACTCCTGCTGCCCTCCATGCTTTACAGAGGTCAATGCCATCCCCATAATCTTCTTCACCTTCCCTCTTCCAGTCCTCAAATGCTCTATGCAGTATCATCCTCCTCTTATTACTTTCACTAAGTGATAAGGACCTCTTTCCATTTCCAACAACTGAAAGTTCCTTGAGGGCAGAGACATCATCTCTTCTGTATTCTCTATGTTTGCATTCTCTCTGCCTGTATCTGTTGGGTACTTGGAGATATTTGGGTTGAGTTAAAAAGATTCAAATAATTATTAGGATAGCTAGCTTTTATTGAACACTTCCAATAAGACAGACACTGGCTAACACATTATATGCCTGATCATTTGATCTTCACAAGTGACCTTAAGAGGTAGGTACTCTTATCATCATCCCCATTTTACAGATGAGGAAATGGAAGATCACAGAATATAAGTAACTTGTTCAAGGCCACATAGCTAGGATGTGGGAATTCAGGACTTGAATTAAGCCGTCTGACTCTAGAACCCACGCAGATCTGTGCCATTGCCACACCTACCGGTTCTCATCCTCTAAGTGGGCCAGGATCTTTTCGAGCTCCCCTTTGCTTTCAGTGGCCATGCTGCACGGAGCCTGCTGTCCAAAGGCTGGCTCCCGGTCTGTAATGGGGCTGGAGTGCCGCAGCAAGTACTGGTCCTCGTCTCTGTGTGGGGGTGGGGAGAGGAAAGAGGGGCCCAGGCATTGAACTAAGAAACAGCTCAGGGTGTGAGTTCTCAGCTCCCACCTCAAGCCCCAGGAGACACATGCTGGAGGATTCCCTCTCTAAGATACATAGAGAGGGGAAAAGCCATGTATTCAGGTTTAAGAGGGATAAAAGTGTTCAAAGGTGGCAGGGGTCATTGTTGGGGGTAGTAGGAGAGAGTGTTTTCAGGATGCCAAGACTCCTGGGTTCTACTTATAGTGACCTGGGAAACAATGAGCAGGTCACTATAACATCTGTGATGTTCCCCCACCCCACCCCCCTTCGCTTTCCCATCCCCAGGGGAATTGTGGCCTGCCTGAGTCCCAGTCCCAGGGCTGGATTTATCCGTGTAGCCAACAATTTCTAGGTCCTCTGAGGAGGCCGGGGACCTCCCTAGAGATGAAGGGCCCCTTCTCTGGGCTATAGCACCAAGGAATCTCTCTGGCCACACTTCAGTCAAGTCCCTGGTATCTCCGCAGGGTTGATGTGGCACTAGATGGGGCATTGGCATTTTGAGCATAAGATAATGGCTCATTTCTGCAACTTTAGTTGAGGGTATATTCTTCTTCCCTCAGAGTTAGGAATAAAAGGATGGGATCTTGCAACAGAAAGGGACTTTGGCAGATGGCAGGGAGGTAGTTCATCCTTCATTACCCTGCTCAGTTGATAGAGGGCAGACTGCTTCTCTCATTAAATACTGTGCCCAGAAAGCAGACTTCCTTCCTTAGGGTGTCAGGGACCCTATCCACACACACCCCACCTCCCACTGAGGATATACCCTCCCCAAGTAGTGGTAGAAAGATCCCAAAGGAGAGCTATTCCTGGCAAATATGTATCTGTGAAAACTCACATGCTGTCGTCTGGGGACAAGCTGTCATTAAAGAAGGAGCAATTTTGACTTTCCATCTCAGCAAGCCTAGGAAGAAAGAGCAGGAACAGAAGGGAAAACAGTATGTGAAGACTGCTTTCATCTCAAGGACTGTAATCCCACAGTAGGATAATCACGTTTGGGGGGCTGTCCCAATTCCCCCTCCCCTGCCCCAAACGTTAGGCCTCGCTGGCTGCTGCAAAGCCCACTGTGCATGTTCCCCTGGCCCTAACTTCATTGTCTTTGCCCCAACTGAAAACTCCTTTCCCCCTTGGACTCCTTACAATTCCCCTCCCCAAAACCTGGTGGTACCTGCTGGCAAAATGCTCAATGCGGGAGTGTGTGTCAGCGTGTGGCAACATCGGGGAAGAAGCTGGCCTAGAAGAAAGCAGCAAAGACTCAGAAGACCAAAGACTGGGTAGCTGGGCAGCCTGTCTCCTCACCACCACCCTTCCACACCCCGCAACACCACCACCAAATTAGGGAGCTCCCAAGAGCTGATGGGAACAAGATACAGAGACTGGATTCTAGTCTGTTTCTCAGGTCAGATTCCTGGTCAGGCCCCAGCTGAACTGCCCTGTCACTAGTTGGGTTTGCCCTGGAAGACTGCCCTAGCCCATGTGAGACTCAGCCCCTTCACAGCACATCCCTAGGCTCAATGAGGATGCCTGCAGCCCCTGCTCAGCTACCGGTACTCACGTCTCACTGTAGTCAGCCTCCAGCACTGATTGCACAGGCAGATAACCTCGCTGAGGGTGTTTGCTGAAATAATGCTTTGAGCGGAATTTGTTCTTTAAGGTAGTGGCAAAGTCCCTCATGTTCTCACTGGATGTGGTCTGGGAGGAGACAAGATAGAGGGACTCACCCTAATGGGCTATTCTAGGGAGGTGTGGCCACTCCCCTGGAGCACGGACCATGACTGGTAGTCCACTCTTGTTCATATTTACCACACCTCGCTCCTAGAAAAAGATCTAGAAGGATACATGTCAAACTGTGAACACTGCTTGCCTCAGGGAAGTTAGACTTGAGGGGTGGGGAACGCACTGAGGAGAAAAAGGGACTTTGTTTTATACTTTAAACACCTCTATATAATTTAAATCTTTTACATGATCGTATATTTGTTAACTTTTAAATATCTTTTACATAAATTCTAGGGATGCAGAAGATGAGCAGGAGCTAGACAATTATCAGTCTACCATCTCTAGCCAGTTTCCCATGTATGACGTTAATAATGTTTATTTTAAAATGATAATAAAAGAAAAATAAAGGTCAAGGTCACTGCTTCCATTGGGTCACACATGTTTCTGTGTCAACAGAACTTGGAGAAGAGATGACAGCTCAGGGAGATGGATTATGGAGATGGGGAGGTAAGATGGGAGAGAGCAGTGGGGGGAGCTGGGGATATGCTTGGGACGTTGGGAGAATGTGTGCGGAGAGAGGAATAAAGGAGTTTAGGGAGCAGAGTCAGCTCAGGAAGCTAAGCCTGGAGGTCTGAGTCCTGAACATAGCAGAGGAGAAATTCTGTGGCTGGAGTTCAGGGATGCTGGGCTCAGGAGGCTATGAAGGGCACAGTTTCCAATGAAAGCCCAGTTGATTTTGGGGACCCAGGTAAAGAGCATACCCCCTTTTCACGCAAGAGACTGAGTAATGAAGTTGAGCACAAACTTTGGTATTGACTAGAAGGGATGGAAGCAATGACAAGGTAGCAGGTGAAGACCAGGGGACAGAAACAATCCAGGAAGCTAAGCAGGAAAAACTAAATTGAGCGATCGAAGGCTAGTCACCTGTAACTGCCTTGCTGTCTCTATTTTTTCCTGAGACTTCTCTCTGCAGGAGTATAGTGAGTGTCTTTTAGATGGCCAAGAATGTCCTGGGGTGCTACAGCCAGCTACCGCCCCGGTGAGGGTGAGGGAGAAGCTCTGCTAGAAGGACAGCCCTGGATCCCCCAAATTGGTCAATCACCAGGCCTGTTTGGAGGATGCTCCCCAACGGAGAGCAGAATACAGTGAGCTAATGCTGGACAAAATGGATCAAGCACCCAGAAGCTGAGAGTTACCTGCCCCTCCCGCCCAGCCCAGAGGCTCCATACCGGGGTGTAATACTCCATGATGGGATAATGAAGCTTGTTGCCCTTGCTGGCCCTGCCTGTCAGGAAGCAGGTCTGGCAGATGTCCACGTTAAATTGTTTCAGACTCCGATACCTTGGGGAAAGGAGAGGTGGTAGGAAACAGGATGCAATGTACTATAATGACCTCCCCCTCCCCCAAACATCCAAATATACACATACATTAAAAGGGGGTGAGGCATGGAACCATAACCTCCTATACGCGGAGCACTTAACCTCCTATGCATAGCAGTGATAGAGTCCTCACTAGATAACTAGTCTTACTCCAGAGACCACAAATCTCCATGAAATCACATGCTCAGAATCCCAGGAAGTTCGGGAAGTAGCCCTGTCTCACCATCTTTTTTAAAAGGAAGGGTGGGATAAACAACAAGCTCCTACTGTATAGCAGAGAGAACTATATTCAATATCCTATGATAAACCATAATGGAAAAGAATATAAATATATATATATATATATGTATAACTGCAGTAGAAATTAACACAACATTGTAAATCAACTATACTTCAATGAAAAAAATAAAAAATAAAAGGGAGGTTGGGACGGGGTAAAGAGCTCATTATATCAAATAACCTTCTAAACAAAGGTGGCCTGAAAGGGTCCAGTTTCACAGGTATGACCACCTTCCTTGGAGAAGGCACACTTTCAATATGAAAACAACTGATTCTATCAGCCGTGGGCAAGTTGGCTAAAAATTATTCCCCAAAGTTATTTATAATAATAACTCTATTATGACTGAATATAGACTAGCCCTTAAGATCCAATTCCAAAGCCTGATTGGACTGCGCAGACCTAATAGCATAGCATGGTGAAATGTCTAGACTTAGAACAGTCAGAGGATCTGATATCCTATCCTGGAGCTACACTAGCCAGAAGTGTGAACTCCACCTCTGTGCCTCATTTGCTTATAAAAAGCAGGGTGGTTGTAAAGAGAGTATGTGCTAGTGCTTTAAAGTGGTAAAAACAAGCATTTTATGATGAAAGCCAAATTCAGGGTAGCGGCTACCTTTGTGGGGACAGGAGGGAAATATAATCAAGGAAACTTCAAATATATTGTTTTATATATTATATAAAATATGTATATAATATATAAATTCGTAGATATATAAATATATTATATAATATATATAAATATATTGTAAAATATTGTTTGTTTCTTCAGCTTGATGGTGGGTGCCCACCATGGGGCGCTGGAGCCTGCTCATACAAGCTCACGAGAGCTGGTTGTTAAAATTTCAGGAATTTTCCAAGCCAGTTGTTAAATATAGCCATTATTTAAAAATTAAATTGTATAAACTCACAATTAAGCAAATGGTATTAAAAACAAAGGTAATAAATACTCAAACTCATCACTTCTTATTTCACTATTATCTATGCTCTCGAGGTTGTCTACATCTGTTATACCTGGTGGTGGAAATACTATAAATGGTGTGCAACTGTGTGTCTCTTCCTGACCTCCTATGGGTAGCCTGACACTGGCCACAGTGAGAGTATTTACATCATGGAAATTAGCCAATGCTATATCACGTTTCTCTTTTGCTCTCTAGAGAGTAGCACATTTGCCAGCACACATTTTGGTGCGTAGGTGTTCTCATATGTCAGGATGCTGGGGCTTCTGGGTTCTACTTAATGCTCCCTGAGAAACAATGAACAAATTACTTCCCTTTCTGTGCTGTTCTCCCACCCCACCCCCTTTTGCTTCTCTACATTTTTATAGGTCTGAATACTTCATAACACAACTAACAGAAAAAAATTTCATCATTTTTGAGTTTTTTAAAAGTTAAACATTCTGCAGTAGAAAGGATTATAACAGTATATCACAACATACAATAGATTAATTATAATTATATAATTATGTAATGCCCTGTTTTGCAATATATGGTTTATATGTAACATGGCCTATTTATTATTAGTATCACTCCAGCAGGTATTGCTTTCCCTACCTGAAACCTTTGATGGGGCACTGCCTACAGATAGAGCACTTGGTCTGATGCTTCACTTGTTCAGCAATGGTGACCCGATGCAGAACAGCCAGCCACACCATGGACTGGGGCTCCAAGTTGACCCATTCCAGGAACTGTGCAACTTCAATGACTGGCTTCCCAGTGCTCTAGAGAAACAAGAAGCCCAGTAGTGATGTCTGAGGCCCAGTGTCTTGTGCCCAGAATGGCAGCCCTCAGGGGAGGAGGAGAAACAGCAAGACCTGGTTGGACTCTGGGTTAGACTGTTCTCCAGAGGTGTCCACCTTCTACCCTGTCCTAGTTGACCTGGTGCCTTCCCCTCAGGACTCTGACCCTAAAAGCCCAGAGAACCCTCTGCCCTGTCACTCCAGCCCAACAAACTCCCTTGCATCTGAGTACTTCAGATCAAAAGCCCAGCTCTCAGTCCTCCCTCCCTTCTTCCCACCGTCTGTCCCATCATTCCTCCTTTCCTCCCTCCCCAGTTCCATACTCACAAAACGGAAGCAACTACGGACGCTGGGCTCCACGTTGCTGCCCCCAAAGGCCGCCACTTCCCCCAGCTGACGGGGCACCTGAATGGCTTCATGAAGCAGGACACCAAGGTGGCGTTGGTCACACTGGCTGCCTGAGTTGGCCACTTGGCTGAAGAGGTCTGCTGGCCCCACCGTAAGTCATGGCCAAGCCCGATACAGGAATGGCCAGAGAATTGGTGTGGGGAGAAAGAACAGAAAAAGAAGACAGGGAAAGAGCACATTGACTTAGCTAATGACTTTTGAAATTGGAATACCTAAAGGTCCATCCCTGACCTTCTAGAAGTCCAGGTGTTCTAAAAGCAGCACTCCTCTGGGTTCAGAGAGAAAAAAGTGAGTCAGACACAAAGACAGAGAGCGTCAGAAAGAGAAGGGGAGAGAGGGGTGAAGACAGAGAGCAAGCTGTGTGTGAGAGCGGTGCCAGACACAGATATGACACTGCTGGGAAAACAAAGTCTCAAGAAGAAAGATGAAGGGGTGTGGGATTCAAGGGTGCCTGAATATGAGTTGCAGTCAGTCTGCCCTATCCCCTCTTGTTCATGTAGCCCATGTAGTCTGATACTGCAGTAATCTCTCAGTTATCCACACAAATGAAAAGAAACACTGGCATGGATAATCCAAAAAAAGGGGATAATTCAAAACATTTGATCATCTAAGAATTCACTCTAAATCATTGTGGAACAGACTATGGTACTTATATATTTGAGCATGGTCTATATCTGCCCTTGTGGGAACTCCCCCGTCCCACCCCAACTTTAGAAAACCTCCTCCAGAGGTTCTTGTCTGTCCGTTTCATACCTCACCTAAGGCCCAGAAATGGAACAAAACCAAAAGGCAGAGGGCCTGGGGTTTATTTCTGGATCCATTACTGACTAGCTTGTGAAACCTTGGGTAAGTCATGAACCACTCTATGCTGCAGTTTCCTTACTTATAAATGGAGACTAAATCATCACTGTCCATCCCGTCTCAAAGGAACATTGGGAGAAATAAATTATATCATAGATATGAACATACTTTGAAAAGTCTTCTTCCCTGTAAATCTTTCCTAGACGGCTGTCCTCACTCTTCTGTGATCTGATATAGCACATATCCTTTGCCATTCAGATTATTCTAATTAGCACTCTAAAAAATGCTTTCTGTGTACTTCTGTATCCTCTTCTGGACTATAAACCACTTGAGGCAGGGACCATGTCTAACTGGACCTTGTACTCACCACATGTAGCACAGTGGTCAACGCACATTAAACACTTGACACTAATGATGCTGTTGCAGAAAAATGCAAAATGCTGTACAAATGATGGAGGATGGAGGGGAAAGCAAAGGTACTGTACACCAGAGAGGTTCAAACCTACAGAATTACATGTTGTCCACTTCCCAGATAATGGGGATTATTGCACACCACCCACGTTATCACATGGGAAGTCTCCAACAGAATGTGTGATGTAGTTTTTTTTTAATTAATGTATAGTTTTTTATTCTATTTCAGATGCCTGTGTTGATGATGCAGATTCTCAGGAAACCCCCAAAACTATAAATGCCTTTCAAAGCTTTTGACAGTCAGGGTAAATTGAACAATTCTCAGTGATGTATTATATAGTAAAAACCATTCCATTTATAAAAACCAGCACACACCTGCCTCGTAAACAATAAAACTGTCCTCTTCCACATTTGCGTGATGTGGTTTGAGCTTCAGATTGGGAGAGGGCTAAGCCTGATAGGCCAAAGGGAAATGGAACTAGAAAGTCCAGGTCCTGGGTATCCCAGGATCCCAACTCAGATCCCCATCAAGTAATTACACCAGATCAGAAGAAACCAATGCCCTTGGAGTAACAGTGGGAATAATAACAGGCCTTAGACCCATCTTGGCCTTTGGCTGTTGTGGATTCTTTGCAATAGTTTGGACCAGGAAGCATTACAAGGTAGCCTGAGTAGCCCTTTGCTGAGTCATAAGACTCATCTTCTGCTTATCTTAGACTTTTCTTCCTCCCACCACACCTCTCCCTCCACACAACTCTACTCCAAACTTTGGAGTTGTACTCACACTGCAGTTTTTCCTTCACTTCTGTGCCACACAGGCATGCAATGCCAGTCTTAAAGGACAATGCCCGCATCTTTCCACTGCGACCACTAGGTTTAAAAGAAGAGACTGAGAATATGAATATCTATAAAGGGTTAACATCTTGGCAGTCATGTCCCTCACAGGGTTGATCCCAGCAGGGCTCTGTGCCAGACATGCCCCAAGCTGAGCTGAGTCCAAGTGCACCAGGGGAGCAATTCCTTCCCACCATGCCCACTCCAGATGTCCCACTGAATTTCACCATGGAGGCTGTCAGGACTGCAAGCCCTTACCTATCAAAAACATTGAGGAGCCAGTTGAGGCTCATGTCCACACAGAGTGGCACGTTGACAAGGATGCCTCTTTCCTCCTCCAGTCGTTCATATAAGGCAGTCAGGCAGTGAATGACCTCCACCACATCCATTACATGCTCACTGGCCTGCAGATCATGCTCATTGAAGATCTCCAGGGCTGTGGTTAAAGTTACCAGGTCCACTGGGAAGGAAAGGAGAGAAGGAGAAAGTATAGCCAAAAGTAGAACCCCAGGGACTAGACAGGAAGATATGGCCACCAGCATCACCAAATCTGACTCAATCTCCAGACTAACCATTTGTAAGTATGAAACAAGCTTGCCGTTTACCAAGACCCTCAACCCAAGTAAGGAGAAGGCAGCAGAAGGCCCCCTAAATTAACCCCAAATGTTTCTATACCCAAATGTTTCTTGACATCAGTTTCAAGAAGATGGTGGGATTTGGGTAAATTCCCAGGGGTTGAATACCATTATTTTAAACTTTCTTTGTCTTTACATGCATTTCAACTGCAAATAAGTTGGTCTGTGAACCTCATTCTGAAAAACTAGACACTGGTTATGAAGGCTCAGGTATGCCTGGGTAAATGTGACATAACTCAGGAGGATTTTTTAACTACCTCCAATGCTGGAATCAGCCTAGCCAGATAACCTGGTCCAGGAAGACTGAATGGACAGTGTCTCAGAGAAAAGACAGAAGGCACATTATATCTGCAGCCATGTTGTCCCCTAACCACTGGCATTTGCTTCAACAGTTCTGCTGCTACATCCAATAACCCCAAGATGGTGAAAGAACAAGCCTCCAGTGGCTCCAAACCATTTGCTGGGATACTTCTTGCCATAAAACACTTGCTTGATTATCCGTTTTGGGCAGGGAAGAAGGTAAAAGGAAGAGGATAGCTGTGCGTTAATTTGGAAATAAGTCTGGGGGTTGGGGAAAATAGAAGGGCCCTGGAAAAATCAGGTGTCCACAGCCAGCATATCCCAGCCTTTGGAGAGTCCCCACAAAGCCAATCTACAACACTGGACAGGTGGGATGAAAGTGGGAAACAGTCAACAGATGAGGAAGGGTAGGAGTGGGATGAAGGCTATAAGGGAAGTGTAATAGGAGACTTACGACGCAGTGCCTTCTGGACTCTGCGTAGCTTCATGGCAGTGCGGTAAGCTGAGAACTTAATGTTGTTCAGATCAGCTGCAGAGAATGGAAAGAGATCCACTCAGATCACGGAAATGCAAATTAAAACCACAACAAGATACCATGTTACACCTGCCAGATTGGCAAAAAATAAAAGTCTGACAATAGCAAGTGTCAGCAAAGAAATGGATGAATGAGAATTGCTGGTGAAAGTGTAAACTGATACAATCACACTGGAAAACAACTTGGTATTACCTAGTAAAATTGAACATTCATATATTCTATGACCCAGCCAGCTATATATCCTAGAGCAGTGATTTTCACATGTTTTGTTTGTTTGTTTGACCAAGCAGCATAGTTCTTGTTAGCTCCAAACTAGAAATGACCGAAATGTCCATTAACAGTAGAATGGTTGAGGAACCTGTGGTATATACAATGGAACACTCCATGGCAGTGAAAATGAATGAACTATAGTCACATGCATCAACATGGGTAAAATTTACAACATAATAGTGAGTCTCTCTTGGCAGTCAAAGATAAAGCACATGAGCGTCATATTCGTAGCCTGGATAGTATCTTTCAAAGAAGCTCTAGTACACATCTATAAGCATAATTACCTAATGTGATGATAAAATCGTTCAGGAAGAGTATAGAGCTTCCAGTTGAGGGAGGTGCAGAGGGGAAAGGAAAGAAGGCTACTGGAAAAAGCACAAGCACTTACTTCCACCCTCACCTGCTTGTTGAATAGGATTCCCTTCTATTTTTTTTAATTTATTTTTTATTGAGATAACATTGGTTTATAACATTTTGTAACTTTCATGTGAACAAAATTTTATTTCTACTGCTGTATACCCTACAAAGTGCTCACCACCAAGATTTAATTTCCATCTGTCACCATACAGTTGAACCCCTTTACCCATTTCAACTTCCCCCTACCCTTTCCTCTCTGGTAACCACTACTCTGTTCTCGGTATTTATGTGTTTGTTTTTGTTTTGTTCATTTATTTTGATTGTCTCTTTTTATATTCCACATATAAATGGAATCATATGGTATTTGTCTTTCTACTCATGTCACTCAGCATAATATCCTCAAGGTCCATCCGTATTGTCACATGTGGCAAGATTTCATCTTTCTTATGGCTGAGTGTGTGTGTGTGTGTGTGTGTGTGTGTGTGTGATCCAGCTATCCCACTTCTGGGTATTTATTCAAAGAATATAAAAACACTAATTCAAAAGGATATATGCACTCCTATGTTCATCACAGCACTATTTACAATAGCCAAGACATGAAAAAAACCTAAGTGCCTGTAGACAGATGAATGAATAAATAGGATATGGTATATATATATAAACACACACACACACACACACACACACACACACACACACACACAATGGAATACTACTCCCTTATATTCTTATAGGACAAAGGCAACTGTATAGATCTCCACACTATACAGGAAACTTGAATTCTTACCTAGGGTTTGGTATAACTCAGTCATCTTGGGATGATCCCAGCATGTGGTCTGAGCCTGGTGACTACAAATAAAAGCATCAATAGTGCCAGGGTCTATACCACCCCCCAACCCCTCAAACACACATGCACACACCCCTCAGCAATAGGTTGGATGCAAGGAGCAACAGGATCTGAGGGTGAACCCTGAGGATCCCAAAGCACAAGGGTTCACCTTTACCAGGTAGAATCTTGAGCTCTTGAGATGAGTAGGAGGAAAAACTGGAGTGGATGGAGGAATCCCAACAGGTAAGGGGTGAGAGGGATAGATAGAAAAAAAGACAGGAAAAGGAGGGGGTGGGCAGGTGACTGACCCATTTCCGATTCAGATGGTCACTCACTTGATATAGTAGGGAACTTTATTGGGTGAAATTGCTCTTTCCCAAGGAACCTGAACAGAGGCTGGTGAGGGAGAAGAGAAAGAGAAAGAAGCTGACCACTAATGCTCTTCAAGCCCCTGGTTACTCCCCTGCTCTATCCTCTCAAAGAAGTAATTAAGCCCAAAAGGGGATGCCTGACTCTCATTGCCAGCTCTTAACAGCCCCTGAGCTTGAGGTATACACTTTTAAGGAACACACTTCTCTCCCTGACGTTTGAGTGAGGGAAGGAGAAGAGGTTGTCACTGATACCCTCATGTGCCAGAGACATGACAAGGGCATGAACAGGTGGCCTTGGCCACCCTATCTTCTCCCTGAGCTGTCTGCCATTTTATCCATTCAGCAGAAGGCAGCTGGTGTGCTGCTGTGGATATGAAGTGGACTCTACTTTCCTCATGGGGCTCAAAGCCCTTCCCCCAGAAGGTCAAGCTTCTCAGTCCTGTGGGACAATGGGGAATGGGACTGCTCACTCCTCTCTGGTGAGGAACTCTGGGAAAGGATATCTCTCTCTGCTCTGTGTCTTTAACATCCGGATGCTCCAGGAGAGGCTCAGTCACCTGGCGAACCTCCTTATTGCAGTTTCCCTGGGTACAAGAGCCCTCTGCAGGTATATCTGCATGCCAGTGATTATAATTCAATAGTTCTAATCACCATTAACATTGATTAAGTTCCTGCTATGTGACAGATACTCTGCTGAATGCTCTGTGTGCATATCTAATTTTCATATCTGTACATTTCCACTATCTCCACTGCTGCCACCCTGATCTGGGTCACCATCATCCCTCATCTAGATTGTTGCAATATGCATCCTAATAGGTCTCCTTCCTCCCACTCTTGCCCCCCAACACTCTGTTAAAACATAAGTCGGATCATGTCATCCCTCTGCTCAAATCCCTGCAATCGTTCTCCATTCCATTCAGAATAAAATCCCAAGTTTTTACCATAGCCCTCCAGGCCCTCCATGCTCTGGCCTCCTGCTCCCATTCTGACCTCTTGCTCTCTCCCCTCATCACTCACTTCTACACTGGCCTCCTTGCTGTTCCTCAGGTATGCCCCTGCCTTAAGGTCCTGGAAGTTGTTGTTCCCTCTGCTCTTCCCTAAGATATCCACATGGCTCATTCCTTCACCTCCTTGAGGTTTCCACTCAGTTGCCTCCCTCATTAAGTCCAGCACTCCCTAATTCACGTCTTCCCTGCTTTACTTTTTTTCCATAGCACTTGTCACCGATTGACTTTATATATATTTTACTTATTTGTTTATGGTCTGGCTTCCTCCTGTAGAATGTAAGCTCTCCACGTCCAAGGATTTTTGTCTATTTTGTTCACTGATGTAGCCCCAGTACCTAGAACAGTACCTGGCCCACAGTAGGCCATCAAGAAATATTGTTGGAACAATAAAGTCATTTAATTCCCATAATTCTACCAGCTATGTAATATTTTCCCTCTTTTTACATATGGGAAAATTGAGGTTCAAAAAGGTTAAGCTATTTTTTTCAAGCTTGCAAAGATATAAAGTCGAGCAGCTGTGACTCAGATCCAGGTCTCTCTGACTCAAGAGCCTGTCCTTTTAACCACTACACTACACTGTTTTATCCTACTGCTTCTTAGATGCCAAGGTACACTCCGCTCCCACTAGGCCCCCAAGGGACAAGAGTAGACCCTCTTGGAAGGTGGCTGAGTTTCTACCAAGTGAAGCCCAGTTTGTCTCACATACAGGAGAGGAAGTGCTGTGACCCAGGCCCAAAGTCCCGGTGGGCATCCTGGAGCTGCTTAAGTCTCTCACCAACTGACACCTATGGAAAGAAGATGCAAGAAGTCAGTGGACTCATTTCAGATATCCAGGGTAGGATTTCCACATGCCTCTGGCAATCTCTGTGAATTCCCTCAGAGGCTGCCTCTTCAGTTCCAGATCCTCCTAACATTCACCCAAATCCTAGCCTTCCCATGGCACTCCCAGGGGTCAGAGAAGAGCATCCCTAATTCCAGGTCACAGACACCCTTCATCTGCCCCTGTCTACCCTGAGGGGCAGACAGGCCCCTCTCAGACCATTTTAATCACTTCCTGCAGTTTAGAGGTTGAGAAGCCTGTTTCCTAGCCCCAAATTCTCTACAACTCTTTCTCCACATAGATTCCATTTCAATGCCCCTTCACTTCCTTTGGGCCTGGGTAAGTTGCCCTCCAAGCCTAGTTATACCAAGCCTTTTCCTCATGCCTCACTCCAGGCTTCTCTTTTACCTGTAGCTGTTTCCACCGGATGTTGATCTGCTCCAGGGCCCGGGAGTTCTCCATTGACAAGTGCACATCAGAAATGGCAAGTTGATGGGCCAGATCATTCACCAACTTCACTCCATCTTTCATGGGGAAGAATTCTTCTTTGAATAGCTATAGAACCAAAACCCAAGTGCCACAGTAGGTAGAAAATAGGAAAGAGGAACCATTAGTCATTTTGTTTTAATAGCACAACCTCAGTGCTTGCCTATTAGGGCAACCAGACTAAGGTGTGGGGGGGGGCATTGTCCTTATCTTCTTCCTTTTCTACTCTCAGAAGACACCAGGGAAAGAGAAGCCAGTAGAAGGACAGAGGAGACTTCAGCTAAACCAGCCCCCAAATCTAGCACAGAAACTGGGACAGACTCTATTGAAGTTCAGGGCAACAATGGAGCCTCAGCAGCAGGAACACTGTCAGGGTCTGGGAGGAACATCTGGTCCCGGGGTGGACTGTAGCCACAGGAGGGGGCCTGCATACCTTAAGAGCCTGGATGTGCTCAGGAAGTGAATCAATGAAGAGATCCCCAATGGGCTCCCAAGTGGCTCGGACTCCCTCGGCCTGAGTCAGAGTCGCGCTTAATTCCTCCATTGCCCCTTGGATCTCCAACAGCTGCTCCAGAGTGCGCTCAATGTGGCGGTGCTGGTCCACACAGCGGGCTGTCAGCTTCTCCCATAGTTCACTGGCCACCGTTGCCTGCTTCCACACAAAGCGGCTAAGATTCTGGATCCGCTGTCTGGGAGAGGTATCTGCAAGGGCAGGCACGAAGTCAAGTCAGGCCAGCCAGGCAAGGATAGCCATGGAAAGACAGAGACAGATAGCCCTTTGTAAAATGTGTGTCTGTGTGCATGTACGTGTGTATATATATTCACACACACAAAAATGCATTTTTTCATAGTTGAGCTCCTTTTGAAGATTCAGCTTTTTAAAAAATTAAAATTTTTATTTTGAGTTCATTGTAGATTCACATGCAATTATAAGAAATAATACAGAGGGACTTCCTTGGTGGCACAGTGGTTAAGAATCCGCCTGCCAATGCAGGGGACATGGGTTTGATCCCTGGTGCAGGAAGATCCCACATGCCGCGGAGCAACTAAGCCTGTGCACCACAACTACTGAGCCTGCACTCTAGAGCCCACGGGACACAACTACTGAAGCCCACGTGCCTAGAGCCTGCGCACCGCAACGAAGAGTAGCCCCCGCTTGCCGCAGCTAGAGAAAGCCTGCACGCAGCAACAAAGACCCAACGCAGCCAAAAATAAATTTAAATAAATAAATAAAGCTTTCCTGTGGTCTCACATCACTTCCAGCTCCTGCCTAAATTCTTTAAAAAAGAAAGAAAGAAAGAAAGAATACAGAGATCTCATGTACCCTTTAGCAAGTTTCCCCAAATAGTAACATCTTGCAAAACTATAGTATAATATCACAACCAGGATATTGACATTGACATAATTCACCAATTTTGTTCAGACCTCCCCAATTTTACTTGTACTCATTTCTCTCTCTCTCTCTGTGTGTGTGTGTGTGTGTGTGTGTGTGTGTGTGTGTGTGTGTGTGTTTTGCTCTATGCGATTTTATCACATGTGTAGGTTCATGGACCCACCACCACAGTCAGGAGACCATACTAGTGTTTTCCACTTATTATATCATGAGGATTTCCTCATATTCTTAAAAAATGGGCAAGGTAAAGAGTGAGTAAAATATTTAAGATGTGTAGTGAGACAAATCATTGAGTCCTATTCACATGACCTTGGAATGCGATTTTGCATTAGTGTCTGCTGCCCACTTCCTTCCGAAAAAGGGAGGTATTTTATGAAGACCCAACAAAGGAGAGGTTAGTATAATTTGCCCAGCCTTTCCACCTAGGCTCCTAAATTGTAAGTTTCCTCTTCCTCCCTCAGATCTCCCCTCAGAAGTATATTCAGAGCCCCCAAACTCCAGACTAATTGGAATTGTCCTGCTCTCTTGAGCTCATTCTATCTGAGGCCCATTGGACAGTAAATTGAGTACTAGTTAGTACTCAGTAGGAGGGGCTCGAGGTAAACTGAGAGGGTCAACAGCATTGACAAAGGGCTGCATTAACAAAGGGTCCTTTCAGGCTATACATAACCAATCTCAGAGGGTTGAAGCCTCTTTCTGGAGAAGAGGGCATGCTGGGCCACCACTCAGACCTGAGCACCACGGATCCCACCCTGCTGCCTTATTTAAACCTAGACCTACAGTGACCGGCTCTATTGATGAAAGAGGGCCAGAACTCACCAGGGTCAGAATTAAAGAGCCACAATCATTTTTCTTTTCAAATGCAATCACCAAACCTTTTAGAATTTTTTGAAAGGTTTTTTTTTATTTTCTGGTTGATTATAGCAGTGCCACATGCCTCTCTATGTTGTAATAAAGCAGTATGCTTTTAAAGGACATACTACTACTTTTACTTACTGAGTTAGTTTAATGCATTTGAGTCTTTTTTTTTCTTTTTCATGCCTTATTAAATGGCCACACATGATGCTCCAGAGAGCTACATACAGCTTTAGGCCACACGGTCATCTCCCCTGCTCCGGGCTCTGTTCTCTTTGCTTTATCTTATAGTGTGAATCTGGCTTCTTCCTAACTTTGGACTCCCAGGAGAAAATTATCCTCCTAGGTAACAGTTGAGAAAATGAGTTTGGGGAGGGCAGGAAGGTGTTTAATGGTTCACAGCTCAAGAAGAAGATGAAAGAGGGGAAGATCACCCACCTTTGCTCTCAGAGCGAGGCTCCTCTAATTCATCAAATGGGTGCTGGGACAGGAAGGCCTGAGCTGACTCCAACACAGAGTAGATATAGGGGCCCCGAGACTTGACATCTTCCATAAAGGCCTGTGAAGTTAGCAACATGGTCAATGGGGAAGGAAAGTCTTTCAATTGCTTTGAAATCCATCCTGCAATTGACAGTCTTTCTTCTCCTCAGTGCAGCTTGATCCTTTGGCGTTATCCTGTATCTTTGGGCTACTCAGACTAAAGAAGAGCAGTCTTCTCCTTAGGCAGAAGAATAACTCTGACACTGGAAGGTCTATTTACTCTGAAATGGGTCTGTCTATGCCACAGGGTAGAGTGAAATGTGGGGATCTGGTTCTGGGAATCTTGGTTTTCTGGAAGACTCAGAAAGTCCTCTGTGAGGGGCTTAGAGAAATCAAAGCCAGGATGGGCAAGATTTATATTAAAATTTTAATTAGTTTTTTTGTTGAAATATACACCAATAAGAGTATACAAATCAAAAGTGTACAGCTCAATGACTTTCCATAAAGTGATTCAATCTCTGTAACCAGTACTGAGATAAAGAAACAGAACTCCACCAGCATCCTGGAAGGCTCCCTCATGACCCCTTCTGGTCACTCTCTCACTCCCCCCTCCCCCAAGGTAACCACTATCCTGACTTGTAACACCACCGATTAATTTTGCCCATTTTTTAACTTTATATAAATGGAATCATACAATGTGTGCTCTTGTTTGTATTTGGCTCTGTTTTCACTCAGCATATTGTCTTTAAGATGTATCCATGCTGTGGCACACATTTATAGTTTATTTTCTTGTTGTATGGTATTCCGTTCTGCATTCATCTTTTAAATTGAGATATAAATGATATATAACATTGCATAAGTTTAAGGTGCACAATATACTGATTTCAAACATTTATGTAATATGATTGCCATTAGCTAACACCTCTGTCACATCACATAATTATCATTCCTTCCGGTGCATTCTGGATTCATTTTAAGAAGCATGTTGTTATTTTCTGATTATAGAGGTAATATATGTCACAGAAATCTTAGAAATCTCAGAAAAGTATGAAGAAGAAAGTTAAAAAGAACTCTGATTTCATCACTTGGATTTAACCATTGTGAAGATTTTGATACAGTTTCTTCTTCTGTTTGTATACATGTGTATACATACATACATATCTATATTGATTTTTATACAGTTGAGATCCACCTGTATATAGTTTTGTATCCTGTGTTTTTTCACTTAATATTATATTATGTTCATTCCCATGTCCCCATTACAAATCAGCGCAGAATTTTAAGGGAGGTCAATATTTGATGGGAAGAATAGAGGGGAAAGATTTGACTTATTCTCTGGAGTACTATCCACAGACCAGTAGGACTGTACACAGCTTCCTGTGACTTTAAGCATCTAAGCAGAGACTGGGCATCCATCAGTCAGGGTGTTGCAGAAGAGATCCCTTCCCGATGGAGAGGCTACACACCACGGCCTCTGTAACTCTAACCTACCGCGTGCGTCTCCTTCTCCTGTTGCACCAGGGCCACATCCCCTTGTAGGGGCAGCTGAGCTGACAATTCCTCATCCTTTTGGCTGAGCCAGTCAATAATCTCTTGGAGAGGGAGCTGAAGCTTTCCACTGTGATCTGAGAAGGCCTCTAGGCGGGCGCTGCACACAATGGTAAGACCAGTGATTTTCAATCCTCTTGTTAAGTTGCAAAACATTTTTCCCCAACAAATACATATGTGGAACCTTAATATATAAACAGATGAAAGAGGTGCTGCTCTGGTTGAAGTGGGAGGAGGCCCAGAGCCCTCCCTCTGACCCACCCACAAAGGCTCCCAAGGCACCTCCAGAGGGAGTACGGTACCAAAACACTTGGCAGACGTCAGCTAATTCAGTTGAGTGTCCAGCATCACGCTGGGAAGGGTAGCGAACTGAGCAAGGCCATTAGAGGTGACAGCTGTCTGGTTGCCCTCTTGTCCTAGAGGACCTCAAGTCATGCCAAACTGCTCATCCTCAGAGGCTTCTTGGAGGCTGCCTTCTGAGCAGAAGCGGATGCAGTAGGTGGAAAGGGCGCGTCAGGTGGCTGAGTTTGGGCACGCACGTGTGTGAGGCTGCATACAAATACAAGCAGCCCAGGGGTCCCAAAGGATGAGGACAACATAGGCTGGAAGTTTGATATATGGAAGGAGGAAAATGGGTACCGCATAATCACCTCTGCTTGCCTTCCCCCACAAATGAGCCATGAGCTGAGGTCCAAGTGGTAGGAAGCCAGAGGCCAGCCCAGGCTGTGTGCATCCATCGAGCCCATTCCCCTCAGCCGACAGTGCTAACTAGTCCTTGCGTCCCTACCACGTGGGCCAAGCCTTTTACTACATTTTTGCTTCCACTAATTCTCAGAGCAACCTTGTGAGGTAGGCACTGCTATTACCCAGAGAGGTTAAGTAATTTGTCCAAGGTCACACAGTTAAGTCACTGGTACAGCGATGATTTGAACTCAGGTTTGTCTGATTCCAGAGCCTGCATTCTTTCAACTTCTCCACACTCTTCATCCCCGCCAGAACCCACCAGAAGCCAGGAGCTTGGTCTTTGATGATAGGAAGTAGAAAGGAAAAGTGTGGGTGGGGGGTGGGGGCGGCAGGGGTTATAGAGAAGGGTAGAGGAAAGAGGAACAACTGATACAGAAATTGCCTGCAGGCTCTTACTGATTCGCCCTTACTTTGGGGAGGCATGGGTGGGTGATAAGCAATAGACAGGAATAGAGGGATAAAAAGATGGGAAAGAGAGTAGATGAGATCTACCAAGATGGAGGACAGTTATGAGAGGAAGAGGGGGAGGCAGTAATCATATCCTCCATTTATACATCTGAACTTATACATTTAAGTTCAGAAAGCATTTTCATATCTTATTTGAGTCCTCACAACAACACTGGGAGATAGTTAGGACATCTATTATTCTTCTACTCATTTTTTTTTCCTTAAAAAATACAAACAAGTGGAAGCTAAAATTCAGAGGTTACTCAAACCAATTATGCAAGGTGACACAGCTATTCAAGACTGAGGTTCAAATCCAAGTCCCCTGACTTCTGACCCAGTGTTCTTCCCCCAGTTCCAGAGAAGGAAAAGGAGGAGAAACAGAGGGTGAGGCTGACGAGAAGGCTGAGAAGAGGATGATGAGCTACAGCAGCAAGAGGAGCCCAACACCTTCCCAGACAACTCCCTAAAGCCCCTGTTTCGAGGGGCCAGGCCTTACCGGAGGCTGTGCGACTTCTTTTTGATTTCATTCCAACACAGATTCATGGCTGGTGGTTCCAGGGGTCCAGCGGCACCAACAGACCCGTTGAATAGCTTTGGGCTTAGGTAGGGCACCCCAGCACCATCATGAGGAGGCGCAGGGGTGCTGGCAGCAGCTCTAACCTGGACAGAAACACAGGCACCTCTGTGAGCCCTGGAGTGTGCCACACCCTGGTCTGCACCAAGTCAAGCGTGGGACAAGTGTGAACAGAGGGAGAGAAGGGCTGGTTCTGGGGTGTGTTCAGGGGTGGGGGTTGAGAGGAAGGATGACTCCATGGCTCTGTTCATGGCAAGGTCCTCTCTTGGTACAGGTCGGTCACTTTTAACTGCTGACTCCTATCATTATCACTCTTATTATTGCAAATTGTGCCAGGATTACTGCCCAGATGGGACCCTAGACGTATTTGTGTTAGATAAGAGCTGCTCAGAATTGCCCAAACATAGGCAACCATGACATTCAAGGTGAGCTGCAACTCTTACTTCAGTGTCCCACAGTTTAGCCAACCTTCTAGAAAAGAAAGCTGAAGGGCTGTCCCACAAAGTTCCAGAGAGAGAGAAAGAGAGAGAGAGAGAGCAGCCAGAGAGAGCCATCAGTAGTAGATGATGTCCTAGTTCCAAGTGAATCTAGGCCTTGGTGCTCCCTCTTCCTCTTCCCCGCTCACATTTTCCGCCACAGTCAGGAAGGCTGGAAAGGGTCCTAAAGAGCACTGTTCATCTTCCACGGGTTGAGAAAGGGCTAAAGCAGCATTTTGGGTCCTGATCTCCAAAGGACTCTGACCAGAGTCGACAGCTAAGAGGACCAGCCGTGGAGCCTGCCAAAGTCTCGCCTTGGGCCGTCAAGTTCAGAGCCCGTCACTTGCTCACCCTGTAGGGTATTGTGGGGTTTGGGGGAGTGTGGGTTGTGCCAAGTAGCCCTTCAGGAGTTAGCTACCTTCAATGCAGTGCCAAACCTGCGCAGCCAGGGGCAGAAGGGGGTGGAGAGCAGGGGAGTGTGGAGAGGAAATCTCAGCCTCGGGAAACCCACCTGCCTGCCTGCCTGTCTACCTCCTCACCTCCTGTGGAAAGCACACGGTCCTGGTGGCTGAACCTCCTCTTGTCTCCCCTTGCCCCCAAACCATACCTCCTCCCCACACAAGACTCTCAGGAAGTTGGGAAACCAATCATCCCATTCAGACCACGGCTCGAAGTGCTTAACACACAGTAGGTGCTTAATAAATATCTGTTGATAAAATTAATGATGCCCAATCTATAGAATAAAAAATATTCAAGATTTAAAAAAGAACCCACAGCTCGCAGCCACACACGGAAGGAGAAGCGGGAGAGCAGCCAGGCTCTGGGGCAAAGCTCTGAGTGCAGTTGCCTTGCGTCCCTGGGAGCGGACCCTACCTGTGCCGCCTGGGGACCCAGTTGCAGGACTGGACAGCTCCATGATGATCCCTCCACACAAATCTGGACCCAGTGCCTGGTGAGCTAAAGGCAGAGTCCTGACAGGCTCTGAGCAGGCTCCCTCAGGGAGGGTGGGCAAAGCTGAGCCAGGCCAGGAGGCGGGATCTGTCACCCTGTTTGTTTACTGACCCCCCAGGAATCCAGAGGGGGCGGCTATGTCAGGACTCCAGATGGTGAATCAGGGCTTTGTCCCTGGGGAATTCCGGCTCACTCCCAACTGGGCCCGCCACACCGGGGCCAGGAGGGCCCTCCCAGACTGGCAAGGATGGTGAGAGTGGGACTGAGCATTCCATGGTGCTGAGGAGGGGCACGAAGAGGGGAGCTTCTGTTGATTTATGTTCCCTTTCCCTGGAAGACACAAAGGACTCACTCTGCCTCCACCCCCACCCCCTGAGGTGAAGGAAAGGATCAGACTGCTTTGGTGACAAACCTCTGGTAAG